>NW_026099829.1:17611-17712 GCF_025091365.1 Daktulosphaira vitifoliae | reverse complement strand
CATCATTTAACATTGATCTTAATGGTAAACAACATAAAATTAAAGAAAAACAACACGTTTACACATTAATAGACATTGAAAATCGAAAAAATTAGAAAGTT
>NW_026099829.1:16850-17124 GCF_025091365.1 Daktulosphaira vitifoliae | reverse complement strand
TTCAAGTCGACGAAAAAGTGAAACATCATCAAATGACGTTCAATGTAAGAAAAAACTTAAAATTTAAGAAAAACAACATGTTTACACATAAATAGACATTGAAAATCGAAAAAATTTTCAAGTCGACGAAAAAGTGAAACATCATCTAATGACGTTCAAAGTAAGAAATAACTTCAAATGTATGAAAAACAATATATTAACACATAAGTAGACATTGAAAGTCGAAAAAATTTTCAAGTCGACGAAAAAGTGAAACATCATTTAACATTGATCT
>NW_026099829.1:14372-14759 GCF_025091365.1 Daktulosphaira vitifoliae | reverse complement strand
AGACATTGAAAATCGAAAAAATTAGAAAGTCGACAAAAAAGTTTGAAGTCGACAAAAAAGTGAAACATCATCAAATGACGTTCAAAGTTAGAAATAACTTCAAATTTAAGAAAAACAACATATTTACACATAAATAGACATTGAAAGTCGAAAAAATTTTCAAGTCGACGAAAAAGTGAAACATCATTAAACAATGATCTTAATGGTAAACAACATAAAATTTAAGAAAAACTACATGTTTTCACATAAATAGACATTGAAAATCGAAAAAATTAATCAAGTCGACGAAAAAGTGAAATTTCATCAAATGACGTTCAAAGTAAGAAAAAACTTCATATTTAAGAAAAACAACATATTTACACATAAATAGACATTGAAAGTCGAAAA
>NW_026099829.1:4625-11509 GCF_025091365.1 Daktulosphaira vitifoliae | reverse complement strand
ATAGACTTTGAAAGTCGAATAAATTAGAAAGTCGATGAAAAAGTGAAACATCATCAAATGACGTTGTAAGTAAGAAAAAACTTAAAATTTTAGAAAAACAACATGTTTACACATAAATAGACTTTGAAAGTCGACGAAAAAGTGAAAAATCATCAAATTAAGTTGAAAGTAAGAAAAAACTTAAAATTTATGAAAAACAACATGTTTACACATAAATAGACTTTGAAAGTCGACGTAAAATTAAAATATCATGAATCTACGTTCTAAGTAAAAAAAAAAATTAAAATTTAAGAAAGAAAACATGTTTACAGATAAATAGACATTGAAAGTCGAATAAATTAGAAAGTCGATGAAAAAGTGAAACATCATCAAATGACGTTGTAAGTAAGAAAAAACTTAAAATTTATGAAAAACAACATGTTTACACATAAATAGACTTTGAAAGTCGAATAAATTAGAAAGTCGATGAAAAAGTGAAACATCATCAAATGACGTTGTAAGTAAGAAAAAACTTAAAATTTAAGAAAAACAACATGTTTACACATAAATAGACTTTGAAAGTCGAATAAATTAGAAAGTCGATGAAAAAGTGAAACATCATCAAATGACGTTGTAAGTAAGAAAAAACTTAAAATTTAAGAAAAACAACATGTTTACACATAAATAGACTTTGAAAGTCGACGAAAAAGTGAAAAATCATCAAATGAAGTTGAAAGTAAGAAAAAACTTAACATTTAAGAAAAACAACATGTTTAAACATAAATTCACTTAGAAAGTCGACAAAATTAGAAAGTCGACGAAAAATTGAAACATCATTTATCTACGTTCTAAGTAAGAAAAAATTTAAAATCTAAGAATAATAACATGTTTACACATATATAGACTTTGAAAGTCGAATAAATTTGAAAGTCGATGAAAAAGTGAAACATCATCAATAAACGTTGTAAGTAATAAATAACTTAAAATTTATGATAACAAATTATGTTTACACATAAATAGACTTTGAAAGTCGAATAAATTAGAAAGTCGACTAATAATTAAAATATCAATAATCTATGTTCTAAGTAAGAAAAAAAAATTAAAATTTAAGAAAATCAAAATGTTTAAACATAAATTCACTTAGAAAGTCGACAAAATTAGAAAGTCGACGAAAAATTGAAACATCATTTAACTACGTTCTAAGTAAGAAAAAATTTAAAATCTAAGAATAATAACATGTTTACACATATATAGACTTTGAAAGTCGAATAAATTTGAAAGTCGATGAAAAAGTGAAACATCATCAAATGACGTTGTAAGTAAGAAAAAACTTAAAATTTATGAAAAACAACATGTTTACACATAAATAGACTTTGAAAGTCGAATAAATTAGAAAGTCGACGAAAAAGTGAAACATCATCAAATGACGTTGTAAGTAAGAAAAAACTTAAAATTTATGAAAAACAACATGTTTACACATAAATAGACTTTGGAAGTCGAAAAAATTAGAAAGTCGACGAAAAAGTGAAACATCATCAAATGACGTTGTAAGTAAGAAAAAACTTAAAATTTATGAAAAACAACATGTTTACACATAAATAGACTTTGGAAGTCGAAAAAATTAGAAAGTCGACGAAAAAGTGAAACATCATCAAATGACGTTGTAAGTAAGAAAAAACTTAAAATTTATGAAAAACAACATGTTTACACATAAATAGACTTTGGAAGTCGAAAAAATTAGAAAGTCGACGAAAAAGTGAAACATCATCAAATGACGTTGTAAGTAAGAAAAAACTTAAAATTTATGAAAAACAACATGTTTACACATAAATAGACTTTGGAAGTCGAAAAAATTAGAAAGTCGACGAAAAAGTGAAACATCATCAAATGACGTTGTAAGTAAGAAAAAACTTAAAATTTATGAAAAACAACATGTTTACACATAAATAGACTTTGGAAGTCGAAAAAATTAGAAAGTCGACGAAAAAGTGAAACATCATCAAATGACGTTGTAAGTAAGAAAAAACTTAAAATTTATGAAAAACAACATGTTTACACATAAATAGACTTTGGAAGTCGAAAAAATTAGAAAGTCGACGAAAAAGTGAAACATCATCAAATGACGTTGTAAGTAAGAAAAAACTTAAAATTTATGAAAAACAACATGTTTACACATAAATAGACTTTGGAAGTCGAAAAAATTAGAAAGTCGACGAAAAAGTGAAACATCATCAAATGACGTTGTAAGTAAGAAAAAACTTAAAATTTATGAAAAACAACATGTTTACACATAAATAGACTTTGGAAGTCGAAAAAATTAGAAAGTCGACGAAAAAGTGAAACATCATCAAATGACGTTGTAAGTAAGAAAAAACTTAAAATTTATGAAAAACAACATGTTTACACATAAATAGACTTTGGAAGTCGAAAAAATTAGAAAGTCGACGAAAAAGTGAAACATCATCAAATGACGTTGTAAGTAAGAAAAAACTTAAAATTTATGAAAAACAACATGTTTACACATAAATAGACTTTGGAAGTCGAAAAAATTAGAAAGTCGACGAAAAAGTGAAACATCATCAAATGACGTTGTAAGTAAGAAAAAACTTAAAATTTATGAAAAACAACATGTTTACACATAAATAGACTTTGGAAGTCGAAAAAATTAGAAAGTCGACGAAAAAGTGAAACATCATCAAATGACGTTGTAAGTAAGAAAAAACTTAAAATTTATGAAAAACAACATGTTTACACATAAATAGACTTTGGAAGTCGAAAAAATTAGAAAGTCGACGAAAAAGTGAAACATCATCAAATGACGTTGTAAGTAAGAAAAAACTTAAAATTTATGAAAAACAACATGTTTACACATAAATAGACTTTGGAAGTCGAAAAAATTTTGAAGTCGACGAAAAAGTGATACATCATCAAATGACTATCTAAGTAAGAAAAAACTTAACATTTATGAAAAACAACATGTTTACACATAAATAGACTATGGAAGTCGAAAAAATTAGAAAGTCGACGAAAAAGTGAAACATCATCAAAGGAGTTGTAAGTAAGAAAAAACTTAACATTTATGAAAAACAACATGTTTACACATAAATAGACTTTGGAAGTCGAAAAAATTAGAAAGTCGACGAAAAAGTGAAACATCATCAAATGACGTTGTAAGTAAGAAAAAACTTAAAATTTATGAAAAACAACATGTTTACACATAAATAGACTTTGGAAGTCGAAAAAATTAGAAAGTCGACGAAAAATTGAAACATCATCACATGACGTTTTAAGTAAGAAAAAACATAAAATTTATGAAAAACCACATGTTTACACATAAATAGACTTCAGAAGTCGAAAAAATTTTGAAGTCGACGAAAAAATGAAACATCATCAAATGACGTTGTAAGTAAGAAAAAACTGAAAATTTATGAAAAACAACATGTTTACACATAAATAGACTTTGGAAGTCGAAAAAATTAGAAAGTCGACGAAAAAGTGAAACATCATCAAATGACGTTGTAAGTAAGAAAAAACTTAAAATTTATGAAAAACAACATGTTTACACATAAATAGACTTTGGAAGTCGAAAAAATTAGAAAGTCGACGAAAAAGTGAAACATCATCAAATGACGTTGTAAGTAAGAAAAAACTTAAAATTTATGAAAAACAACATGTTTACACATAAATAGACTTTGGAAGTCGAAAAAATTAGAAAGTCGACGAAAAAGTGAAACATCATCAAATGACGTTGTAAGTAAGAAAAAACTTAAAATTTATGAAAAACAACATGTTTACACATAAATAGACTTTGGAAGTCGAAAAAATTAGAAAGTCGACGAAAAAGTGAAACATCATCAAATGACGTTGTAAGTAAGAAAAAACTTAAAATTTATGAAAAACAACATGTTTACACATAAATAGACTTTGGAAGTCGAAAAAATTAGAAAGTCGACGAAAAAGTGAAACATCATCAAATGACGTTGTAAGTAAGAAAAAACTTAAAATTTATGAAAAACAACATGTTTACACATAAATAGACTTTGGAAGTCGAAAAAATTAGAAAGTCGACGAAAAAGTGAAACATCATCAAATGACGTTGTAAGTAAGAAAAAACTTAAAATTTATGAAAAACAACATGTTTACACATAAATAGACTTTGGAAGTCGAAAAAATTAGAAAGTCGACGAAAAAGTGAAACATCATCAAATGACGTTGTAAGTAAGAAAAAACTTAAAATTTATGAAAAACAACATGTTTACACATAAATAGACTTTGGAAGTCGAAAAAATTAGAAAGTCGACGAAAAAGTGAAACATCATCAAATGACGTTGTAAGTAAGAAAAAACTTAAAATTTATGAAAAACAACATGTTTACACATAAATAGACTTTGGAAGTCGAAAAAATTTTGAAGTCGACGAAAAAGTGAAACATCATCAAATGACGTTGGAAGAATGAAAAAACCTAAAATTTATGCAAAACAACATGTTTACACATAAATAGACTTTGGAAGTCGAAAAAATTAGAAAGTCGACGAAAAAGTGAAACATCATCAAATGACGTTGTAAGTAAGAAAAAACTTAAAATTTATGAAAAACAACATGTTACACATAAATAGACTTTGGAAGTCGAAAAAATTAGAAAGTCGACTAAAAAGTGTAAACATCATTAAACAAAGATATAAATAAAAAACACTTAAAATTTATGAAAAACAACATGTTTACACATAAATAGACTTTGGAAGACGAAAAAATTTTGAAGTCGACAAAAAAGTGAAACATCATCAAAGACGTTTTAAGTATGAAAAAACTTAAAATTTATGAAAAACAACATGTTTACACATAAATAGACTTTGGAAGTCGAAAAAATTAGAAAGTCGACGAAAAAGTGAAACATCATCAAATGACGTTGTAAGTAAGAAAAAACTTAAAATTTATGAAAAACAACATGTTTACACATAAATAGACTTTGGAAGTCGAAAAAATTAGAAAGTCGACGAAAAAGTGAAACATCATCAAATGACGTTGTAAGTAAGAACAAACTTAAAATTTGTAAAAAAACAACATCTTTACACATAAATAGACTTTGGAAGTCGAAAAAATTAGAAAGTCGACGAAAAAGTGAAACATCATTAAACTACGTTCTAAGTATGAAAAAACTTAAAATTTAAGAAAAACAACATGTTTACACATAAAAACACTTTGAAAGTCGAAAAAATTAGAAAGTCGACGAAAAAGTGAAACATCATTAAACTACGTTCTAAGTATGAAAAAACTTAAAATTTAAGAAAAACAACATGTTTACACATAAAAACACTTTGAAAGTCGAAAAAATTAGAAAGTCGACGAAAAAGTGAAACATCATTAAACTACGTTCTAAGTATGAAAAAACTTAAAATTTAAGAAAAACAACATGTTTACACATAAAAACACTTTGAAAGTCGAAAAAATTAGAAAGTCGACGAAAAAGTGAAACATCATTAAACTACGTTCTAAGTATGAAAAAACTTAAAATTTAAGAAAAACAACATGTTTACACATAAAAACACTTTGAAAGTCGAAAAAATTAGAAAGTCGACGAAAAAGTGAAACATCATTAAACTACGTTCTAAGTATGAAAAAACTTAAAATTTAAGAAAAACAACATGTTTACACATAAAAACACTTTGAAAGTCGAAAAAATTAGAAAGTCGACGAAAAAGTGAAACATCATTAAACTACGTTCTAAGTATGAAAAAACTTAAAATTTAAGAAAAACAACATGTTTACACATAAAAACACTTTGAAAGTCGAAAAAATTAGAAAGTCGACGAAAAAGTGAAACATCATTAAACTACGTTCTAAGTATGAAAAAACTTAAAATTTAAGAAAAACAACATGTTTACACATAAAAACACTTTGAAAGTCGAAAAAATTAGAAAGTCGACGAAAAAGTGAAACATCATTAAACTACGTTCTAAGTATGAAAAAACTTAAAATTTAAGAAAAACAACATGTTTACACATAAAAACACTTTGAAAGTCGAAAAAATTAGAAAGTCGACGAAAAAGTGAAACATCATTAAACTACGTTCTAAGTATGAAAAAACTTAAAATTTAAGAAAAACAACATGTTTACACATAAAAACACTTTGAAAGTCGAAAAAATTAGAAAGTCGACGAAAAAGTGAAACATCATTAAACTACGTTCTAAGTATGAAAAAACTTAAAATTTAAGAAAAACAACATGTTTACACATAAAAACACTTTGAAAGTCGAAAAAATTAGAAAGTCGACGAAAAAGTGAAACATCATTAAACTACGTTCTAAGTATGAAAAAACTTAAAATTTAAGAAAAACAACATGTTTACACATAAAAACACTTTGAAAGTCGACAAAATTAGAAAGTCGACGAAAAAGTGAAACATCATTAAACTACGTTCTAAGTATGACGAAACTTAAAAATTAAGAAAAACAACATGTTTACACAAAAAAACACTATTTAAATCAAAAAATTAGAAAGTCCACGATAAATTGAAACATCGATAAACAAAGATCTAAATGAAAAACAACATTTTTACACATAAAAACACTTTGAAAATCGAAAAAATTTTATAGTCGACGAAAGAGTGAAACATCATTAAACTTCGTTCTAAGTATGACGAAACTTAAAAATTAAGAAAAACAACATGTTTACACATAAAAACACTTTGCAAGTCGAAAAAATTAGAAAGTCGACGAAAAAGTGAAACATCATTAAACTACGTTCTAAGTATGAAAAAACTTAAAATTTAAGAAAACCAACATGTTTACACATAAAAACACTTTGAAAGTCGAAAAATTAGAAAGTCGACGAAAAAGTGAAACATCATTAAACTACGTTCTAAGTATGACGAAACTTAAAATTTAAGAAAAACAACATGTTTACAC
>NW_026099829.1:1879-2618 GCF_025091365.1 Daktulosphaira vitifoliae | reverse complement strand
AAGTCGACAAAAAAGTGAAACATCATCAAATGACGTTGTAAGTAAGAAAAAACTTAACATTTATGAAAAACAATATGTTTATTTATAAATAGCCTTTGAAAGTCGAAAAAATTTTGAAGTCGACGAAAAAGTGAAACATCATCAAGTGACGTTGTAAGTAAAAAAAACTTAACATTTATGAAAAACAATATGTTTACTTATAAATAGCCTTTGAAAGTCGAAAAAATTTTGAAGTAAGAAAAAATTAGAAAGTCGACGAAAAAGTGAAACATCATTAAACAAAGATATATATGAAAAACAACTAAAAATTTAAGAAAAACAACATGTTTACACATAAATAGACTTTGGAAGTCGAAAAAATTTTGAAGTCGACGAAAAAGTGAAACATCATCAAGTGACGTTGTAAGTAAGAAAAAACATAACATTTATGAAAAACAATATGTTTACATATAAATAGCCTTTGAAAGTCGAAAAAATTTTGAAGTAAGAAAAAATTAGAAAGTCGACGAAAAAGTGAAACATCATTAAACAAAGATATAAATGAAAAACAACTTAAAATTTAAGAAAAACAACATGTTTACACATAAATAGCGTTTGAAAGTCGAAAAAATTTTGAAGTCGACAAAAAAGTGAAACATCATCAAGTGACATTGTAAGTAAGAAAAAACTTAAAATTTATGAAAAACTACATGTTTACACATAAATAAACTTTGGAAGTCGAAAAAATTAGAAAGTCGAC
>NW_026099829.1:0-914 GCF_025091365.1 Daktulosphaira vitifoliae | reverse complement strand
CTAATAATTAAAATATCAATAATCTATGTTCTAAGTAAGAAAAAAAAATTAAAATTTAAGAAAATCAAAATGTTTAAACATAAATTCACATAGAAAGTCGACAAAATTAGTAAGTCGACGAAAAATTGAAATATCAACAAATGACGTTGAAAGTAAGAAAAAACTTAACATTTAAGAAAAACAACATGTTTAAACATAAATTCACTTAGAAAGTCGACAAAATTAGAAAGTCGACGAAAAATTGAAACATCATTTATCTACGTTCTAAGTAAGAAAAAATTTAAAATCTAAGAATAACAACATGTTTACACATATATAGACTTTGAAAGTCGAATAAATTTGAAAGTCGATGAAAAAGTGAAACATCATCAAATGACGTTGTAAGTAAGAAAAAACTTAAAATTTAAGAAAAACAACATGTTTACACATAAATAGACTTTGAAAGTCGACGAAAAAGTGAAAAATCATCAAATGAAGTTGAAAGTAAGAAAAAACTTAACATTTAAGAAAAACAACATGTTTAAACATAAATTCACTTAGAAAGTCGACAAAATTAGAAAGTCGACGAAAAATTGAAACATCATTTATCTACGTTCTAAGTAAGAAAAAATTTAAAATCTAAGAATAACGACATGTTTACACATAAATAGACTTTGAAAGTCGACTAAAAATTAAAATATCATTAATCTACGTACTAAGTAAGAAAAAAAATTAAAATTTAAGAAAATTAAAATGTTTAAACATAAATTCACTTTGAAAGTCGATTAAATTTGAAAGTCGATGAAAAAGTGAAACATCATCAAATGACGTTGTAAGTAAGAAAAAACTTAAAATTATGAAAAACAAAATGTTTACACATAAATAGACTTTGAAAGTCGACGAAAAAGTGAAAAATCATCAAATGAAGTTGAAAG
>NW_026099828.1:10626-17730 GCF_025091365.1 Daktulosphaira vitifoliae | reverse complement strand
CACTTCTCTCTAGGATCATGGTACTAATATATTAAGGGTCTATCGATTTAATTACTCCTTAATTAACTATTTATTATTATCTAATTATAATTAAGTTATAATAATATAAAACTTCAATTATTGTTTTTCTTGAAAAAAAAATAAATCTCATGCTATTTAATTTAGTAAAATGTCTATATTAAAAGTTTCTCCTAGATCTGCTGAAATTTCATTCAGACTTGATTTGTTTGAAGTATATTTTTAAGTCGATAAATAAGTTATTATTTAAATTAAAAAAGTGTATCTTCACATTTTTCAAAAAAATTAAAATTTTAATTTTAAGAGCCACTTGTTTTCATTATCTTTTATTATCAGTATGGTTATTATTCAAATAGTTTTCGTTGAAGTAAACTTAAAAATAGTAATCATCAAGATCTCAAGAATTCATATTTTAGTCATATGAAATAATACATTTTTTTATGGCGCCAATAATTTGGTTCTTACTTTAACCAAAACTTGAACGTTGCTTGAAATGTTTACGAATGTATCCACGTTTTCAGTACTGAGCTAACATTACGAACTAGTTACAGAGTCCATCTTTAGTGCAATAGTCATAGGTCTGTGGTTGTAACTATACTGTGGCTTTAGCTTGTTTACGGTATATTTTTATATATTAGTTCATAACTGATAACATCATAGTTGTTTATCTGTTGTTGATTTTGTCCTGTTGTTTACTTCCGGTTTTTGATTTTGTTGTTGTTATTTGTTATTTAGTTCTTCCTTTTCTGTACTGCCATTTTTCTGTAATTTTAATTGTAGTTTTATCACACAAAAACAAAAACCGGATGTAAACAACAAACAACATTGATATTATCAGTTATCAACTGATATAAAAACATACCGTAAACAAGCTAAACCGACAGTTTAGTTGTAACTACGAGCCTGTGACTATCGCTCTGAAGAGGGACTCTGCAACGAGTCCGAAACGCACTTCATTGCTGTAAACGTGGATACATCCGTACAATTTTAAGCAATACGACAATCTACGAAAGTTTCAACACATTCAAAACATCAATGTTGTGTTATAGATTCAATTAAAAATTATGGAGATGATGAGCAAAAGTAATAAATGCATTGTAAGTTATAATTTGTAACATATCGAAGTTCATAATTTTTCAAAATTTTTTAGTAATGTTCAAGCTAAATAACATTTTTCCAATACTATTATTTCAATGTTTAATGGCCAGCAGTTTCATCCAAACCCAACAAATGTTTTAACTGTACTTCATAGGCGTACCAGATTGTTTGAACGCGAACGTGGTAATTGGGATAATTATATTTTTAATATAGAATAGTTAAAAATTATAATCCTATATAATTAACTTCATACTTATTTCTGCATTTTAAATTAAAATTAAAAAAAATAATACATTTTACAAATTTTAATCTAATTAAAATATAATAAATTTTTCATTGTATTTTACAAGCTTGAACTACAATCAAAATGTATTATTAATATTTTTTTTTATTTCATGAAACATAATTAATTTTTTTGGAAATTTCAAAGTAGCTTTTTTGTAGATTAGTTTTAAGGACAAATTATAGCGGTATAATTTTCCTTCAATTAAATGATAAGAATATTTTGTTTTTGTTTTGTAGATTTAATATTCCTTTAGTGAAATTGGAAATCTTTTGTAATGATATCTGTAGTCGTACATTTGCTGGTTTTATAGATTAACCTCAAGATTTGTTATTGCAATGTGTATAAGAACTTTATTAAGTTTTGTTAGGTTATGATTTATCAATTTGTAATTAAGTAAATATTAAACTTTTTAATAATTGACGAAATAAAAAATTGTTTTGATTAAAATATTTCGGATGTAGGCGTTGTTTTAAGAAATAATACATAAATAAAATTTCTACTACAAGTAAGGTAGAAAAAAAGTTTTTAAGAGATATATATTTTAAATAAAATCGTTAAATGTTTTAAAAATGTCTGGTTTTTATATTTTGTTATTGTAGTATAACCAGATATTACTAAACTGAGGCGTGTGAAAAAAATTTCATTTTCATTATTCACGGGAATCGAGAACACAAAGAAAGTTAAAAGATTTAATTAAAGCACCGATAAAATATTTTCTGTTGGATTGATTTCTTTATTTTTTTAGTATATGTTGTTATCTTCTCTTTGAAATAAAGAATAGGTTTTCGAATTTTTAACGATTATTGCTAAAAACATAGGTGTCAGGTATATTTTTGGTAGCATTTATATCACTATATTCATTTATAGGGAGTGGTTGTGGGGACTTATTAATCATTTTAGGAACTAAAAATTTATAATGCAGAATTTAAGTACGCAAATGTATATTTTGTGTATCGCAAATGATGCCACTAACTCAAGTTATGTATAATTTATTGTAAACGTTTTCATATTGTTTAATAAATTTGTATTTGTAGAAGCTAAAATACAAATAAAATTGATTATTGCGTCTCAGTTAAAATCAATTGATATGTAAACATAAGTAATAGAGCAATAGATCTAAATAATTTTGAGAACCAAATAAATACATTACGTTTGTAGTCAAATAAATTGACCTAATTTACTGCAAATAAAACGGAATTCACTAGTTTTTATATTAGATTTAACTCTGTGCAAGTAAACGTTTTATAGGACAAAAGAAATAGTCTTAAAGCTTTTTAATATGTGGAAAACATTTTTATAAATATATTAATTAAAGTAAGTGATTTGCATCGTTTTCCTCGACCAAATATACATTACGTATATAAAGTCTTACATCCTGAACATTTTTTTTTGCAATTAATTTATTTAATATTTACTTACTTAGTATGCGCAAATTTAATGTAAACTATAATGTCGTAATATAATCTTATTAAAAAGTGCAAAGTAGATTAAATGTTTAAATAAAGTATAAAATAAAATGAATAGGCACAATATATTATCCTCTAAGGTATTATCATTTTCGATGAACGTAAAATAATAATAAATTGTTTAAAAACATTAATTACTTTTAGCTTCGATGCGAAGCAGAGGAAATATTAATTTTCCTATAATGTGTTAATTTTATTTTTGTGTCTATTACCACTTTTTCTCAGCTCTCACCGAACCGATTTCTTTCAACGATACGTCAAAATATCACAAATATTATTTAATCGAAAACAGTACCCTCAAAAATTGAAAAATTTGACCTCGTTCCCCGTAAATAGTGAAAATCCTGCAAAAAATTACGTATTTAGAATCTGTAAATTTCGACATTTTAAAAATTTTTTTTTAAATTGTTATAACCTATTGAAATCGAAATAATTATTTTTTAAATTGAAACCTTAGATATTTTCCTTTCATTTGATATAAATTTTTTGAAAATCTGACCCTTTACCTGCCTACAGGGGGAATTCAAAGTTGCAACTTCTGCACTTTTTCAACTTAAGTTTTGAAAATGTTAAAAACATGCAATTTTGCCTGTGGCAATGATTTTCCCTTAATTCTTTTTGAGTTAGAATTTTGCTTTTGAAAAATCCACCAATTTCTTAAAATTAAACACTATCTACAGATTTGCATCGAAGCGTTTCTTAGTAATTTTAATCACTGTTATATATCATCTATATTGGAACTAACTATACCACGTCCCCACTGTGCCACGACCTCACTGTGCTGGTTTGTTTTAAATTTTTTAATATTCAAAATTTTTACTACATAATGGTAATATAAGAGATTTTGATATTTATTTTTTATCTTAAATTTTGTATTATTAAAAATTTAAATATAAAATTATTTATAAAAAGTTTTATAATTGTTCAGTTTATAAATTATATATTTTATTGAAGCTACATATATGGAAAAGTTTAGGAGAGAGCGGGGCAAGTTAACAATTGGGGTAAGATGATTATCTTGGATTATAGTAGTGTTTGTGAACTTTTTATGGAAATATTTTTAAATATAATGACAAATTTTTTAAAGTAATTTTGATTAACACATATTTTAGTTTTAAATCGCACTTACGCCTTCTTTGTAAAAGCAATGTAATATTGTTGTTTTACGACATAAGTTAGAACTTGAGTTTGAAAAAAATAGACAGAAATATCCTGGAGCATACCTATGGGGGTCATTAAGTCGATTTCCCTATTTAAATATTGTTACTCTCCAATTTATTTATTTATTTTTTTAATTCCTTGGTAGATCAATTAAAAATTGTATAATACATCAAAAAGTTCTTAAGGAAACAGACTCTATTTAATTGGAAACACTTATACATATAATCAGGGTTGTAAAAAATATGTTTAAAAAAAATCTGTTTAAAGTATAAATGAACCGTTTAAAATGTGTAAGACCAATGTAAAATTTGAAAATTGTCGTCCTTTTTGTGTAATTACCCTTCATATAATATATTATTTAGAAATTACCTGAATTAAACTAAGACATTTCAACTTGTTCTGATAAAAAAAATTATTTTGCCCCAAGCCTAGGCCAAGTTGATCCATTACCAAAATTATTCATTTCGAATTATTTTTTGCGACATTTAATGTATTTAGTGCATAATTAATTGAATCAATTTTGTTTTAGACTAGAATTGAATTTGTATCCGTCTCCTTCATTTGTTTTTGATATCATGTTTTTTTCTTATACTTAAAATAAGGGGTGAATCTATCTTTTAATTACTCCTAAGGATTTGTTTTGACCAAAATGTATCATTTTTAGTGCCCTAGGTAAACATTTTATTGGACTGCTCTTTTGTCAATAAAAATATTTACAAGCATTTGTTATTTTTATTATTAACTGAGCAATCACTCTCTAGAGAAATATTCAGTGACAATGTCACTTTAGTGGATTTAACTTATTAGATTCTTAACGACGGCGTCTAATGTTCAACCAACGACAGCTATTACAATTTAGTATTCTCTAGCTTCCAAGAAAAGTACATAATATTATACGATACTGTAATTTAGATAATAAATGATATTATTATTACCCATTGGCAACAATAAATGTGAACCATGTTGGGCAATATTTCTTGTTGGTACCTAATACAAAAGTAATCTAATTTTCAACACGAAAAACAAGCTTAAAGCTAAAACTTTAGTAAAAGTAAACACAATAGTCATTGTGCCAAGTGAAGAATGCGAAATTAAATGTCATACCAAGAAAAGTTGATTGGCGCTTAGATTCTACCCTTTGAGTAATGTGACACCTGTGTTTTGAATTTTAATCTCCATCCTATAACTAAGATATAATGCTGTGGTACGTTTAGATTTAATGTCAAGTATTATCGTTTCAAAACTCAAGGTATACGTAACTATAGTGTACATAAAGAGGTCTATGTGATTTAAGTTATAGTTTCAAGTATTACAAAGGATTTTCTGCAAAAACCTGACACTTTCAAATTTACTTTTGATAGAATAATATATAATAGTAGTATAGTAAACCGATATGTCCGATAAATTGTCTTAAAATTATAGCAAAATAGGCATGTTCTCTTTTTCTGTTCCCCAAATTGAATTTTTTAATTATGATAAACTTATCTAACTAAACGAGGGATAATATGGCCGATTTAATAATGTTATTTTTATCGTGACGCGCACTGTTCGGGATCTAGACTCGGTCACGGTCATTCACTTTACTGAACGAGAGATCAGTTCAGTAATTAGAATTGCCACTCTTTTGTCTAGCTGTGAATAAACCCCCGCCTGGATTATAAAAAGGTCAAGAAACTTTCATTAAGGGCCGCAATAGCCTTTAATAAGCTGAATAGACATAAAAAATGCACATCATGATAAGATTACCTTCTCAGTTTTGCATCGATGTTAATATATATTAAAATAAATATAATATAAAATTATATTTTCTAAAAATATAAAATTACTTAATGTATTTTAAATTTATGTTTTATTCTGATGTGGTGTATAATTTATAAAATAACTATTGTTATTATAGTTAATGAGAGTAATGTGCTTGATTATGATTTTAATTTTGGCAAAAAGAATTTGGTACACATTATAATAAAATCATTTTAATGTTTCCAGCGGTATAAAACAATATAAGTTAACTCATATTTTGATAAATCTTGAATTGGTTTAAGTCTTCAACATCTTATTTTTTTCTTTGCATACACAGTCATGAGTCAATATTCCTCTGTAAAGCGACGGATTAACCTCCTGAACGGAATACAAAAAAATGTGAAAATTTCCCCTTCATTCAAGGTTACAATGGCCCGTAATAAGCTGTAGAAGCATAAGAAAAAATTATTATAGTAAAATCAATACTTTTTGAGCTTTATATGTGATACGATCACATTTGCATGTGCCCATATCTCTGTCTCCCATAACATCGTTGTACCGTTTAATAGACATATATACAAAATATATATATAATTAACACAGTGACATACAACAATACTAACAGGAGGGCGGACTGCACACATAAACACTTTTTGCAATTCACGGCCAATGTGCCATAATAAGATATCCCTATCAACAGTTGACCTTTTACCATATTCGCAATCACTACTTTGTCTGATAATTAACTTAACTTGCTACCCCGTATATTATATTGTGCGTGTGTGTCGCCGTCAGCTCCCTGTTGGATTATATCATCTCTAGGTGTCCAGCAGGTTGTATTATCTATTTAATATTTCAATTGCTAAATAAATATTTATTTATATCGTTGTTAACCTAAAGTGTTATACAGGGTGTTCAGTAAGTCAGGAAACGGGTTTCTATTGTTCTCATTGTTTGTAACATTGAGAACAATAGAAACCCGTTTCCTGACTTACTGAACACCCTGTATAACACTTTAGGTTAACAACGATATAAATAAATATTTATTTAGCAATTGAAATATTAAATAGATAATACAACCTGCTGGACACCTAGAGATGATATAATCCAACAGGGAGCTGACGGCGACACACACGCACAATATAATATACGGGGTAGCAAGTTAAGTTAATTATCAGACAAAGTAGTGATTGCGAATATGGTAAAAGGTCAACTGTTGATAGGGATATCTTATTATGGCACATTGGCCGTGAATTGCAAAAAGTGTTTATGTGTGCAGTCCGCCCTCCTGTTAGTATTGTTGTATGTCACTGTGTTAATTATATATATATATAT
>NW_026099828.1:0-10525 GCF_025091365.1 Daktulosphaira vitifoliae | reverse complement strand
TAAAAAATATTAAATTAATTTTAGTTAAAAATTACATGAATGAAATTTTAATAGCAGTTCTATAAAAAAAATATTAAATTTTTTTTTATTAATATACTGTTGCTGTATGTAACCATATACTAATAGCAAAATTATTTGCTTTCAATTTATAATTTTCAAGTAAACTTATTTAACGTATTTTAATGGTATTTTTTACTTTTTTTAAGTATCAATAAGTAATGGGTAATGTTGAAAACATATAAATGCTATAAATGATAACCCATTTCCTACAATGATCAAAAACGAAGCATTTTATGTAGTTAATATTAAATTAAACACATTTTTTCACTATAAAACTAGTTTAGAAATAAACAAAAATAATATAGGAGTAAACTGTGAAGTTTTGACCTTAATAAACTATAAATATAAGTTTATTCTTAGAAAATTGTTATTTATGTAACACATAGTATTTAATACTATGTGATATTCTCCTTAAATCATTAAATTTTTCTCCTTAAATACTTCGATTGATGGGATTATGTAATAATGTTTTTTTAACTGATAATGCAAATACTTAGCTTTTACTATAACAACTGTATGACTATAAATTGTTATTTCTGATAAAAATTATATTAAAGTAAATGAAAGTACATTTACTTAATGTGTTTTTAATTCATGTTTTTTCTGATTCAGTCATCAATCAACACAATAACTATGAGATGTAATCTGTAAAAAGAACTTTTTTGATACAGTTTATTATAAAATCATCTAAATAGTTCTAGCAGAGTATGAAATATGAGTTGATTTATGTTCATCTACAACGTCTTTCAAACTTTAAAGAAATGTAAAACTAAAGTTAATGTTATATTCTATAAGTTAAAAAAAAATTGTCATAAACCTTATTTTCCTTATGTAAACGGCTCCAAAATTAAACAAAAAATGTTATTTGGTATAACAAATCATAGTTTTTGGTATTATTATAATTTCCTACTTCGATTATTTGTGTCTACATTTTGGTCGAACGTTTATAAAAGAGTGAGAAAGGTAAGGACCTATTTAACCTCTTCTCTATTAAAATTAAAAATAATAATAATGATTTGAGAGTTCGTATTTTTTGGGTAATTTTTTGCAGCATTAATGTCAATCCAATAAATATATTATATATACATAAATATATATATAATTTCAATAAATATATTGAAAGAGAGGGACCTACCCTTCCCAAAAAAATGCTCTAACTACTAATGATAGGTTATAATTTCGATTAAAAAAAACAACTAACGAATGTCAGGATAATAAAATTAAAAAAATACCTTTTTATATTTTATTTGTTAAATCTATAATAAGAAATTTAATACACGTTCGTTATAGAGGTAACGAATTATCATACGTGGACAGACTAATTTTTTTTTGAATACCTTTAAGAATAATTTTTAAATTATACATCAAATTTCTAAATTAAAATGTTTGTATTTAAAATAAATTGACACCCCTCAAAATTATTCAGTATTGAAGACTATATAAATTGCATGATTTAATGTTCTATTAATATTTTTTTAGGTTAGATAAGTTAAAAATAAAACTATTCCTATGGTATTCAGGATAGTATTCTGCCCAAGTAAAGGAATAATATAATTAGTTTATAACTTTTTATAATTTATCCATAACAATTTCAATACTAAATTTAATTGGAATTTAAGTTTAGTTAAATATTTATTCCTCTTTTCACTTATAAATCAAAAAACTTGTAATCAAAATATAATTAAGGAAATAGGAACTGATTTGAAAAAATCCTACAATTCTATTGTGACTCAAAAATGAATAAAAATAAAATTAAAAAGAAAGTGAGTTGGATAAAATTGAGAGTTAGATTGAAAGTTGGAGTTACTTTTGATTGGGGGTGTGATTCGAGGGTTATAAAATAACATAAATCTAGACTCTTATTGATTTTTAAAAATCTTAGCTGATGTTTTTCCTGTTTCTTATATCATCTTAAATAATAGTAACAATCAATAATTGAAAAATATAAAAAGCTACATAATCTGCTATTTTCTTATTTATATCCTGATTAAGATAAAGTATGTCAAACGAAAAAGGGATATAAATATTATTTCTCATAAAAATACTGTGTTGGTCCATACACTTTTCAATAAGTTATAGCAGTAGAAAGTTAAAAATGTAAAAAATAAAATCGAGAATTTTCACACAAAAATAGCATTTGGTAGCCATTTTCACCGTGAAGACAAAATAAGGTTCGAAATATTTTTTTCCATAATAAAGTATATTACATTAGCTTTAATTTAAGATATATATAAAAGTGTCAGTATTTCTGGAACACTTTCAAAAGTGAAGTTGAAAAAATTAATTTTTTGTGAAAATTTTGTCATTTTGAATCCCCCTCTGTGGGCAGGTAAATGGTTAAATTTATAAAAAAATATACAAAATAATAGGTAAATACCTCAAATATCTACAATAAAAAAATTATATTGATTTTTTTCATTTTTGTAAAAGTTATGGCAGTTTTAAGTAAAAAAATTTCGAATATTAGCAATTTTAAAATTTGTAATTTTTTTGGAGATTTCCCCCATTTACGGGGAACAAGGGAAATTTTTTCAATTTTTGAGGTTAATATCTTCGACTAGATACGAATTTTGATCTTTTTACGTATCGTTGAAAGAAATCGGTTTGGTAAGAGCTGAGAAAAAGTGATAACAGACACAAAAAAAATGAAATAAATAAATAAAAAAAAAAAACACATCATAGTATAATTAATACGCATTAAAGCTAATAACACAAATCAATTTAGTTCACAACTTTAACANAAAAAAAAAAACACATCATAGTATAATTAATACGCATTAAAGCTAATAACACAAATCAATTTAGTTCACAACTTTAACACGTAATAACTTCGACAATGATGATCACAATATCTAGATATTGATAGCAAAAAGATATCTAGAGCACGAAATGAACAGGGCAGAATAAGGGATTGCTTTCCTTTTTATAATATTTTTGACCCCTGAAAATCATCATTGTCTAATTCTTACAGAATAACTATTTATTGATAAATAAGCATAAAAAACATAAATTATTACAGATGAATTTATAAATTATTTAATTTATAAAAATTAAATGTATGAAAGATGAGTATATAAAATTTATATATATATATATTGTTGGGTAGAGTGTGGCATGTGTATGACCGGTTCGAACGTGTTCATGCCACGTCCGGCCGTCGTCCCTTCCTCAGCAAAGCGACACAACGTTTTTTGTACGTCAACAGTACACATGTCTCGCGCCTCTTAAAATCGGCACCGTGTAATTATTAATCGCTCCATATAGTCTTTTTTGAGTTTTGTATATTATTACTTTACGTTCATTGTGATTTACTTTGCCACTCTCTCCGATCTCCTCAAGTCATCGAGTCATCAGATAAGCTGTTAATTTATAATCATTTTGTTATTTTATCATATCATAAGATTAAATATTGTTTTAGTATGTAAGTTATCCCCCCTTTACTTTCAAGAGCTTTACTTGCAGAACTACAAATATATAATTCATAATTTATACATTCATAAGCAGGTGTACCTATTTATTACCCCCTCTTATTTCCACATTTTAATTTCTACAAAATAAACAACACCACCGCACAGTAATAGACCATTCCCCTTTAATATTAAGGGGCTGCTTGTTACATATATAAAATCATTTAATGATATTGACATTTTATATATAACATCAACATTGTTTTTTTACACATAAGATTAGAATGAATACAATGAATTTAATTATTAAAATTAGAATAAAAAAAATGACAAAAATAATTTATAGATTTTTTTTTTGGAAGGAACGATTTTTAAAAGTGACTATTAATCAATTTATGATAGAATTGTGTATATTATAATATAACTAAACAGTGTGCGTTTGTTAAATGTTTATTCAAATTATTTTTGTTTGTAAAGGATTATGTCCTTCTAAGAATATAATGTATAAATATCCCATGTTATGGTAGTAATGAATATATTATGACAATGCCTTCAAAANACGAGTATATTATGACAATTCCTTCAAAAAATAAACAGTATCTACAGATTTACATCGAAACCTTTTGTATGACAGTGATTTTAACTTCTACTAGATATCATCTATAGTTTCCTAACCTACTGTAATTAAATTTAGTAATAAAAAAAAAATTTATTTTAAATTTTTTAAAATTTCAACATGTACATGGTTAGTTTTAACCATATACTGAAAGGGATAGCACAATCAGAAAGATAGCTAGAATTTGAAAATAATTATTTTATGCATCCTAAAACATTGATAAAATAAATTATTCAACGATTTGTTAAAATTAATTTTTAAATGTAGAAGTAAGACTTTAAAATGTTTTAACGCTCATATACTAACAGTACGGATTTGTTTTTAAGCAAATTATTCTAGATCTTAAAATGCATTCTTTGAATGAAATGTTGAAAATAATAAATGTTTAATATAGCGTTTTGATCAATATTGTAGTGTTTTTTTTTCTTACATTACTAGTATGAGTAGGGTAATAGTATAGAAATATTTCAGAAATTTTGAATAAGTTAAAACATTATATAAATCAGTTTCCAGTGAGTGGAGTTAACGGTTAACTCCAAGATAAATCCTTATCAATGATTTCATTGATTAAGATAACCATGCAATTTATTGTTTAAAATTTTTTAAGTCGAATAAACACGTAGTAACTCAAATAAAACATTTGGATATTATTTATGATTATATCACAAAAAAATTTATCTTTTTATATTATATCTTTCTTTTAGTTATATTTTATATTTTATTAAAATGCATATTTTCTTACATAAAATGTTTTTTCTACTAAGTATAAAGAATATATAACTATTATTGTAAACTAGAATTAAGTTTTAGAGGTTATAAATATTCGCTAAGAATAGGAGTGCTAATTCATAATAAGTAGTTTTAATTTTGTCAGTGCTTAGATAAAAAGTTACTTAAAAATCAAAAATAAATATTTTATTAATTTTAATAATGTATTTTAATATATATTATTTTTACAATGTTTAATTATTATATTTATTGATAATGGTAAGTATCTTCCCATGGCCTCGCTACATCAACTATTATAATAAAACAAGCTACTTGCGTGTTACTATTTTTCTTTTTTAAAATATATTTAGCTTTGTAAGATCCATAGAAAAATGTTTTTGGAAACATTTTACTTTTTCGCACCGTATACACAAGAGAATCCATGTCTAGATCATGCATAACATAGTTTTTCTAAAAAAAAAAATTATATAAATAAATGTTTACACATTACATGAGCCCATCATAGATAGTGTAGGATTTAACTAGTGTGCTGCTGAAGTACTGAACAAATTAACGCCTTTTTACTAAATATTTTTTTTATTATCTAAACAAATATATTTAAGCATAAGATCAATTACGGGTGATTAGGAAGATAGTCTCCAATAAGAATAATAAATTATTTATACTAAAATATGAAATATTTTTTAGAATGAGGGAAAATATATTTAGTCAACAATTTAAGCTTACTCTTGTCTAAAGCAAAACAATTCTTGATCTCATATTTTTGTGATCATAATGATTTATACATATTTTATTTAATATATGAGGCAACTAAATTTACTGATGAGATAAAAAACCATTTATTCAATGATTCAGCAGGTTCAATTAGTACGTCTCAAATTACTATGTGAATTAAATTGAGCGGTAAATATAAATATTATGAGGTATTAAACAATGTGATGAATTTTTTGTTATTATTTAAACTTAAAACTTACTTCTTTTATTGGACAAGAAAAATCAGTTACATTTATGCTTTTCAAAATCATTTCCCACACAGGATATTCAAGGAGTGATATAGACGAAGAACAAGCATTTGGAAACTCAAATACTAATGCATTGTCTTTCCAACCTCCTATCTTGTCTAAAATAGCGAAATTTAAGTCCATCTATTAATAAAAAATAATTTACATGAACTAAATTTTAACTTATCTTAAAGATTTAATTTCAATACAAGAAGGTTGTCTAGACTATAATTGAGATATAAGAACTTTTTTCACAGATTAAAACCAAGATGTTGCATAACCTCTCACAAGGTATGTTTCATTTACTTGGTGGAAATTAAAAAATTAAACAAATTTTTTTTTCCTCAAATTTATAAAAATTGTTTTCTGTATATTTTAAAGGTAGAATAAATTTAAATTACTTAAAACAAATAGAAATATTTGGAGCTCTTAAGAAATTCTATCAAATAAAATGGTTTCTTTTTCACATAATTTTCTCTTGAACAGTAAAGATTAAAAAAAAAACCCCAGCACAGTGAGGACGTGATATAATTGGGTCTAGTATAGATGATATCTGACAGTGATTAAAATCACTAACTAAAAAAAGCTTCGATGCAAATCTGTAGATAGTGTTTAATTTTAAAAAATTGGTAGATTATTCCAAAAGCAACATGAATTACTATTTCCTTTTTTATATCCCGATTACAAGTTTTAAGATTTATAAGTGTTATATATGAATGAATATTTATTATAGCAATTAAATATATTATGAATATGATATTTAATAATTTAGTATTTTTTGTTAACTTTGATGTCCGTTTTCACCGTGAAAACAAAATATACTCCAAAATGTTTTTTTCATATTAAAGTATATTACATAAACTTTAATTTAAGATATATATAAAAGTATCAGTATTTTCGGAACACCTTCAAAAATTAAGTTGAAAAAGTTTTACTTTCTATATGCATTTTTAAGTTTTAAACCTCATTTATGGGGAACGAGGAAAATTTTTCAATATTGAGAGTAATGTCTTCGAATAGATACGATTTTTGATCTTTTGACTTATCGTTGAAAGAAATCCGCTCGGTGAGAGCTGAGAAAAAGTGGTAACACACACAAAAAAAAAACACGTCATTGTAAAAATTAAATCTTCTCAGCTTCACATCGAAACTAAAATCAATATTGTTCTTGTGATTTTTGATGATTTATAAGGTTAAAAGAAAAAAGTAAATTTAACATTTTTTCTAACGATATTCAAAAATAGACTTAAAATCCTTTTTAACTAGCTCAATATGATAATTGTCATAGTTTTTTACTTTGCTACAATACTTTGAAGTATGGATAAAAATGAATAGGATTAAATATTTTTGTTCTGTAATAACAAATATAAATATAAAAATTAGATTTTCATAAGACACCATTAAAACTTTAAATTAGTTTTTGCTCTCCTGAAAAATTTATCAAATTCATATATCAGTTCTTGAGAATAGCCATAAATTTCAACATTGTTATTCTTACAATCAATGAGTCGTCATATGGGATATAAAAGTTGATATTTCCTTTCAACACTGTTTTAGAACTAGACATCTTACTCTGATGAAGATTCAAGTCGATTTGATAATTGAAACTAGAATTGCATTTAAAACCTGCTTTAAATATGATATTCACCCTGGATTATAAAAATTATAGAATATATAAAAATATTTATGAACTAATACATTAACAATAATAGCATACCATTTGTAGATGTGGAAACAAATTCTCGTGACCAAATAATTTATAGTTATAGCTAAATACAAATACGAGTAAAACTGAACACAATTTGTTCATATTGGACGGTAGTTAAAGAAAAAACACAGTTTACAGTCATATCACAACTATTAAAACTAGTTCAAATTATTGGAACTAAAAAATATTTTTATTAATTTTATTTAAGCAATTCTGGTAATATTATTTTATAATTCTCCGATTTCATGAAATTCAAAATCATGAAATTGATTATTATATTTTTATACTATGAGATTCATATCATAAGTTTACTCATGGACGAAAATAATTTTGTTTAATGATAGCATCAATTTTTAATGATTTTTAGTTTATCAATTTTTAGAAATACTATCGTATTTGTCCAAATATATTTGAATTATTATTATCATTAAAATAAAAACATCTTTCCTATGTAATATATAGGTAAGAGTTTTTTTTTTGGTCAACCGGCTCCGAAATCCAAAATGGGTTGTAATTAAAAACATGTTAAAAAATTATCTTAGAATTATTTGGTTTACACTTCTACATTTTTTAATAATCTTAGATAATTTATAAGTATGCAATCATTCTGCAATGGTCAACTTCTGAAATGTTTAAAAATGTCCAATATTATTATTATAGAATATCATATATTTTAATTGTATTGTTTTAATAAATTTAATCTAATTTTGAAATGTAGTAATGAAATATAAACGTTATTAAATAGTACATCATCCTACATTTCTAATTTTTAAAGTAACATATACGATGAATATAAAGTACTTATATATTTGTGTTATGATATTTATGAGCTGTAAGTTTAGTCTAATGCTTAAACGTGTGTTAAGAAATGTTGATATTATGAACAATTGATGTTTACAAGCAATTTTATATAATAGCAATATATTTACTATACAATGTTTCGATCAATACCATTATCCTTTGAGAGAGAGTAAATTTTAGTAGTACTTTATTGTATAATGCACTATCATATATTAGTATCATACATAGATATAACAAAGATTTTCTAGAATTATACGAAGACATAAAACAACTTGTTAATGATTTTCCAGAGTAATTAGAAATATTCGATTACTTTAAGAGCCTTTTCTGGAATCACCTAGATGTTAACTGCATTTATATGATAAAAAACTTAAATCTGCTGAATACTTAAAAACAAAAAATTTAATTAAATACTTTCAGAGCCTACATTTTTATTTGTAAAAAAGTATTTATATTCAAAGAAAAATAAAGAGAAACATACATATTCCAAAAATAATATGATAAATAACAACTATTAATGATTTTATATAGTTTATATAGTCTATTAGTCATATGTTAAAAGGTATCTATGCCACTTTTTTTAGAAAAAATGTTATTTTTTAAATTGTATTTATGTGTATACGGAAAAATAATTAATGCCTAAGTTTATAACGGGACAATTGTCCTTCTAATACATTAATTAAAAAATTAATTAGGGTTTGCCACCTGCATATTGATTAGTTGACAGGGAGCATTCAAAATTGATCAATAATAGGTCAATCAATAGAGATAATTTATTAAATTATTTTATTTAATTAACAGTTTCAAGTGATTAATACAAAATCAAAGATTTGAACACAAATATCAAATGAANCAAGTGATTAATACAAAATCAAAGATTTGAACACAAATATCAAATGAAAAATGATATAAGTTTCAATTCGTTAAAGAATATTTCAAAACTAAAATAACTATTACTATCACCACGTGACGGCCAAATTGACAAATATCACTATAAGTAGCATTGCCTTGGTGGTCAGCATCATTATACAAAGTTAATTAGAAACTTTTATACGGATTTTCGATCCCTGACTCTGATGAATACACCAGTTATATTAAAAAGGCCTCCAAATAAAAACTATGCGATTTTAAATATTACAAAGAAACAAAATATTGAACGCTAAAATCGTCTGTATAATAGTGTGTTTTAAAAATTGACTTTAAGCTATCGAAACTAAGTTGTGTTGCTATAAGATATGTAATAATATTAGAAAATAGTCTCGGGAGAATAACGATTTTTAAGGACTGTGTTTCGTAGTAGGTTATGCTATACATTTAGCCGAATTAAGTTTTATTTTAATGAATAAAAAAGTATATAAAAAATATATTAAAAAAATTCTGACACTAATAACTCATATAACTGTTTGGGTGGTTGTGGCGTTCCCACCCTAACGAAATCATCCCTATACACTTTAAAATCATTGTTCAAACTGCGTATTCATTTTATAAGATAATATATAATAAATAATACAAATCAATTTCATAAAGACATAATAATAATGTTGCTCAGTGGGTGCTAGTAGTGGAAATGCGATTTTAAATATAATACCACTAGTTATAGGTTCAAAAAATTGTCAAATTAAATATAATAAAATGAAACACAATACACATATTATTAATTTGAAGGTTGCAGTACAAAACAGAAATGAAAATAATAATAATAGCGATTATACTATTATAACAACCGATAACGACGAGCGTACACTGTACGAGTTAATTCTAAAAATAAATTATTCTTAATAGTAATATACTAATGTTTTATCGTATAGATGACGTTGCCGGTCGTCTAAACACTGCTCGTGTGTGAATGCGTCGTATCTGCATATTCTGAGGGAAACAACTTAAATGTTCGTATACGACAAATGTATTATAGATATTTTACTATTTAAAAATTTGGATTTTAAATAAAAATGAAGAATTAAGGATGTACAATTAATTTTCTTCTTTTAATTAATTTTAGTAGGGAGTGCGATCGTGCTGTCATCCAAGCCACGTGCCGCCGCCACTGATTATATTTAAAATGTTATTATTATATTAATTAATAATTAATAGTTAAATTATTATATAAATTTATAACTGTATACCAAAACTAATATTACCATTACGATTCTATTGTACTTAAAATAAAATTGGTATAAATTGATCGTATGAACAGTACATAAAC
>NW_026099827.1:14081-17747 GCF_025091365.1 Daktulosphaira vitifoliae | reverse complement strand
TACTTTTCGTACATTATTGTTTTAAGCTTATTATAAAAATTATTTTTAACTTTTTAGTTCAATGTGCTTTAAAAGCGTGTTTTTTAGTTTTTTTTAACTATATTTTTAGCTCCAGATTTTTTCGTTCTACCGGGTTTGCGGGCGGATGATAATTAGGTGTGGTCCACGCTTCCGCCCCCCCCATCTATTTATCACGTTAATCATTTCGTTAGAAACCAGATTCCTTCCGCTGTCGCAAAACAATACGCGGGGGTACCGAAAACGTGAGAAAAATTCGCGTTCGAGCGTGTCTACAATCGTCTTTGTAGTCGCTGTACCTATCGGTACGCTTCTTGTGCTTCGATGTCCGCGAGGCGCTCGTGAAGTGTTGCGGCGGGTCCGTCACTCCCGATGGACCGAATGTAACGCGATACGCGTCCGATCGTTGACTATCATTTCGTTCAACGTTAACTTGTCGAATAGTCGGTTGTACAGCAACATGTGGGGACGGCAACATATTTTGACTGATTCGCTCGAACATGTTGGAAATTTGTCGCTGTTCCATTGACATACGCGACAGCGACCTTTCTAGTTCAGTCATCCGTTCCTCAATCCGCGCGCGTTATTCGAAATGTCGCGAATGTTCTGTCGGATCGTCCCGACTTGTTCTGCCGCGTGCATTATCGAGCGGGCAACGTATACGTCCTCAACGTAGAGCGCGCCTAGTTGTCCGCTTGCGCGCATAATTTCGCCCGGTTGTTCGACATCAGATTCGTCGTCTGATGTGCGTAGCGCGAGGTTCGCCGGATGTTCCTCCGGTAAAGGCGCTACGGCGGCCCGCTGATTGTTCGCGTCGATTTCTTCTTCGCCGACACCGTCCGTAGTGTCGAAAACCCCCCCCACTTTGGGTTCGCGGACCGGAATTTCGTTATCGAGCGGCGTACGGAATGGTAAAGTTTCGGTAGCTGGATTCCTCCCTTCGCTACGTAGGTTTTCCTCTAGCATGATTAGCATGTTGGGTTTCGTCGCGTAGCATGGTAGCTGTCTAAAAGCGCATTCGCGACGTAGTTCAGCGCAATTCATTTGTGCTAATGATTTCCCCCACATATTGACCTTGAATATTATGTGTTATTTACAAACCTTAATAATCAAACGTAGCTAAGTAAAAAGCGGAGATAAACAATATCTCCGTGTACGGTCAAATTTACTACTACTGTAGAAAAACACGTCTTAGTATTATTTCTATTGTTGTTATGAAGTACCGCGATAAGGTGGTACGGGGCCGCCGTTTATGATATGGCAACGAGTGAAATATAATAATAACGGTTACCTGGGAATCGGCCGCTTTGACAAGGTCAGACGAAAATATACTATTTTTATCTACCAAAAAACTGTAACTATTGGACGGAAATTCACTTTTTGTCGATATCAATAAGGTCTTTATGATAAACTGTAACCAACACTTTTCAACGACAATATTTACGGCGGATTGTATTAGATAAACGACTCTTTATTTTTATAAAAATTTTCCAAAGACCAGGCTAAATCTAATTCCGCTAACACGTAACCGTGAATAATCCAGATAAAAATTCACTGCTGTCACCAGTGACATTCATTCAAATAACTATATGAACAATACAAATATATAAGGGAGACTTCACCATTTCGAGTTAAAACTAAAATATAATATAATTAGAAATAAAAACTGAATCGGCTTAAAAAATCTTACCTTAACTTCTCTCGGCCGGTTGAGATCCCTGATCTGGGGAGCCATTTAATATGAAATCCAATAGGACTGAAAACACCAACTTAAACTGATTACAAATTATAACGTAATTCGTATTGGACGAAAAAATAGAAACTACACTTATTACAATACATATATTAATATGGTTAATACGTTTTGTATAAGTATATATACAATATATATAAGTATAGTTTCATAAAAAAAAAAAGAAACAATCGTAATTATGTAAACACAAGCCGAAAAACTGTAGTCGTAAAGAACCCGAAAACCAACTTGAATCGCCAACCAATTAGGTGTTCGTCGGAAACGGAACAGAACGCATATCAGTAAACCATATTCGGAGGCGGCCTTGTCACGGTATCAGGGGCCATGAGACACCCGATGACAACTGATTGTCATATTAATAGCTGGACGGCTGATATCGAGAGAGACACAGGCGAGCGCCGTCCTAGAGCGTAAGGCGGTGCCGTGTCTACAACTAACCCACCACCAGGCCGTCTAAAATAATGCATATAATTTTGCTAAATTTTTTAAAGACATATTTGAAAACAAACGAGCTGGGCTCATTTTTTTCTATTGGCATTGTTTAATGTGAACAGTTAAAATACTAGTATTTATGGGCGTTCATCGTTTCCGCCAAACCGATACTATATTACTTGTCTTCAATTGGAAGTTTAAGAATCACTGGTTAAAATATTTGAAAAAATAACCCCATAATGATTATCAACTTTTTACTTATCATTTAATCGAACTTCTTCCTATTCTATTACAGTTAGTTAGATAATCGGTATATCGATAATTATTTTCCCATTCGTTCTTTTTATTTTACTTTTTTAATTAATATGCCCTTTAAATATATCAAAAGTAGGAAACAAGTAATTGTATTGAATAATTTCAAGTTTCGTTTTGCATAAAAAGCAATACAAACGGAAGCATACGTCGTGACAGTTTAGTCTCGAAGAGCGTACAGAATAAAATTGAAATCCGTTTCAAAAAAACAAAAGAAGCAATTGATAAATTTAATAAAAGTGAAAATAACCGATTTGAATTTATAAATTATTTTCCAAAATGTATAGAAATATTTATAGATTATCAATCTATTTTTTACTACATTTAAGTTTAATATGAACATTTAAATTTCTTTTCAATGTCTTAAAGACTTTTTATTTTCTTATATACTATACTTCTATTATTTATTACAAAAAAATATATACATACTTAACGCAATTATCTATTATATTTTATTTACCTTTGGTAAAACGTTATATTTGTTTATAAAGGTGTATTTATATGGTAAAATAAGTAATTATTCAAAACGACGTGATCAGGGTTATATTTAGGGGCTAGTTAAGGGAGGAAAAAATTTTTGGTAATGAATTTCATTTGATAGTGTAGGCAAAAAATTAATTATTTTTTGCTTATCGATAATATTAAAAAAATAAAAAATTAGGAAGCCAAATTTTTATAGGCACCTCACGCAAAAATCTTAACTACACCCCGAATATAACAATAAACTTTTTTACAAATAATTACCAACAATTTTAATACGGGCAGCTACCCCCCTACCCGTACGCTAAAACCACTACTGCTTCGTGGTGACCCAAGGATAAAGTTAAATAATTCTCAATTTTTTTAGAAGATCGGTAAGTAGGAGATTAGTTAGGCGGAAATGATGTTTAGCGATAATTATAATTGAAACTCATAACACTAGCTAAAACAAAAAAAAAATGGACACGATTTACCACAAAATAATAAACAAATAACAATATAACGACGCAGGAAATATGATTATGAGAGTCGTGGTGATTTTGCGATAAAATGAATTCCAATGAACTGCTTAAAACTTATAAAAACCCAAGCAATATCCTAAACAAAGAAAAATATACTCCAAAAATACTAAGAACATATTAACATGTAAACATATTACAAAAAAAAAAAAA
>NW_026099827.1:0-13844 GCF_025091365.1 Daktulosphaira vitifoliae | reverse complement strand
CCGATTCGAGCCCCTTCGGGACTCTCATGGGATGGGGGGCTCACGCCCCCAAACCCCCAGAGGATAGAAGTCAAGCCCAAACCAACCTATTTAAACCCATTCGACTGAAATTTCAGTGACCCAACAAGTATAAAACCTTGATGTTAAAATGGTGATATAATATTGAAAAATTTAAATTTTAAAGAATAACCACAATTGTTAAATGACTAACACTTGTAAACGGAACAATGACGCACAAATCAACGCAACAAGCTTATCTCAACTGAATACCGCGATTACAGTGGTGTTGAGATTACCATAAACAATGATATTCTATAAAACATGGTATCATGTATTTCTGTTACCAACTGTCTAATATAAAAATGCATCATTATAATTTAAATAATGCAAAAAATTGTACATTTAGTTAGAATGGAAGCTGATACTGTATGTAAATTGTGTGTAAGCGATATCGATACAGCAATGGTTTGAAATGCGTCCCCGAAGTAAATTTTTTTTTAGCATCTTAAATTTACTATTCCGCGGTAACTACATCATCGAGAATACTTTTTATAATTAATTAATGAAAATTATCAAAAAAAAACAGCAGTATATAACAAAATTTGTATATGATTATTGAAATCTTTGAAAGCTCATAACTTTTAAACTAGACTTCGCCGACAAAAATTTTTTATATATTCTTAGTCGGTATGAAAAACTAAATTGATTTAAAAAAAAAAATTTGAAAAATCTCGATGGGGTGGTAAAATGCATTTAAGCCATAATTAGAAATAAAACTTAATCGGCTCAAAGCCTCTTACCTTAACTTCTCGGCCGGTTTTGATTCCTTTTACGGGGAGCCACTTAATGCGTAATCCAATAGGTAATGATGAACACCATACAAGATGTTAGAATTCGTGCCGCGCAAAACCGTAAGTAAAAATAACAGCTATATAAAATATCCATTCAACAATCAGCGTTAAACTCAATAGAAATACAACTCGTGCACACCGAAAAACCCAGTTACCGTGAACGTCGGAAACGCAACCGAACGCAATATCGGTAATCCATATTCGGCGGCGGCCTTATCTCAGTGTCAGACGACATGGGAGACGACCGATGACAACCGATTGTCATATTAATAGCTGGACGGCTGATATCGAGAGAGACACGGGTGAACGCCAGCCTAGAGCAAAAGGCGGTGCCGTGTCATAATTAACACCTCACATGTCAAAAAATTCGCCATTTTTTTTTAAATATACTGCTAGCCGGCCGTCACTTAAAAAAAGCTTAAATATAATTTCTTTTTTAAAAACTCATTTTTATAGGATAATATACGAATACATTTACTTGTTTACCATTATAAAAATCTTTGAACAATCATTAATTGTTACAAATTTTATATCGTAATAATATTATTACCATTCATTTATCTATTTATTTTTAAGATCCAAAATAAATAAAATAATAACAATAATTATACTTAGTTAGACTCATTAGCTAAACTCATAAAAATAAAAGAACAGCGTTGATATTTCTAGAAACCTTTTAATATTTCAGCTTATAATCGTTGTAATAAATTTCTCTAAAACTAATACTTGGTAATACGTTAATAATTATGCAATAAAAATATATTTTATAGTTAGCTTAAAAAAAAACTGTTAATTGTTCTAACATATCCGTAGAAACAAAATCAACTTTTAAACAACTCGCGTATATGTTTTCATTTCAAAATTTGTCACTTCGTTTTCTAAGCTCAACATTTTAGTAACAAATTGTGAATTCTTATAATAAAGTCACTACAATGGGTAACATTTTTTCTTTCGAGTCTATTAATTTAGAACGATCAAAACAAATAAAACCCGATGATAGTGAAACTTGCGATATTTCAAACAAAGAGAAGAATAATCTTGGTTATGAAAGGGACGTCATAAATCAAGAAATGGATCAAGACTGTCCTCAATTACTCGTACAACCAAATCCAGTGTTTGTCATAAAAACTCGCTTGAACGACATTAATGCAAAATCCCATTTAAAAGTTTTTATAAACGTTTGTTATAGTAATGAAATTGGAAAAGCATCATGCTCCTCTGATATTAATAAAAACGATTGGTGTATTCCAAATTGCATTTCACCAAGACGTTATGTAAGTGATTCGAAAAATAATCTAAATTGCATTATTGACGTAGTTTTTCACACTGATTTTGTACTTTCGACTGTCCTTAATAATGACTTTAAAGATTTTGTCAAAGATGCAGCTCTGAAGTCTATTGAGAATAGTTATAATATTGTTTTAGATAGGGACTTCGTTAAGTACTCTAAAAAGAGTGTATTCGGTGTGGTTGAGCCGATTAAAATCGAACCATTAAATAACGTTAGCTCTTTTATTTCTGATCTTCAAGATAGTTCTACACAAACACTTGATTTGGCTGATCTAGAAACATCATCATTTATTACACCGTCGTATACAATCAAATATCGTTCAGGAGCTAATATTCTTGTTGTAAACGATGATGAACTGCTTAACTCGATGCCAACTTTAAATTTGAATGAGATTATAATTGAAATTGATTTACCATTACTAGAAGATTCTATAAACATTGACTTAACAATTTTAAAAAATGTTTTGAAGTTAGTTTCTACAAGTTCTGCATGTTATAAACTAAATATTAATATACCGAGCTTCGTTTCAGTAGATAATGCTACTGGTGTATTTGATACTGACGAGAAAATTCTAACCGTGTGTCTTCCTGTTTTAATAGCAACTACATTCATAAATGACGTCGAAACTAAAGGTGTAATAGATGATGTAGGTAAAGAACCTACATTAGAAAATACTGAGGATAATTACAACGGTACTTGTAATTTTGAAAGTTTAGTTACATCAACTTCAGACAAATTATTGTTTAATAATACGAATGGTGAAAATATGAACTCATTTGTTGTAACAACCGACTGCAAAGCAAATAATGTTTCTAATGATGAAATTTGTCTTCACAAAAGTAATATGAAATTCACTGAAAATATAACCTTACCGTCCGAAAATAATTCTGAAAAAGTAGCTGATAAAAATGCAGAGTCTGAAATTCGGAGTATTGTTTCTGTGGAGTCTAACACAGATGAATTATTGTTGAATAATACGGAATGTCATGAAACTAATTTAAATGATGTAACTGCAAGCAATTACAAAGAAAATAATGTTTCTAATGACATTCATCATAGCAAAACTGATATGAAATACACTGAGAGCGGAACACTTCTGTTTAACCGTAAATCCAAAAAATTATTTTATAAAAATGCCAAATCTAAAGTTCAATATATTCCTTCTGCTGTTTATTACAATACAGTCAACAAAGTAAGCTTTTTCAACGAATAAAATACTTTTAATTAGATAACATTTTTTTTTTCATTTCATTATAAATTATTTTATTTTATATATGTATTGCTCATTATGTATTAAATTGATTTTTTGTAGAGAGGAGTTTTGAAAAAAAATACTGCAGACTGTAAAATCAATTCATCAGATAATATAAACAATAACAGATTTTATGATTCTAATCAAAAAAAGTCTGTTCGGTTTAATGAATATGCTGTCGTTAAAGAGTTTAAGTATGTTTTAATAAATTATATATACATAAAATAATAAAAAATTATAATTGTTAGGGTGTAAGGTATTTCATAAAAATATAGTTTTAACTTAGAATTGATTTTTTTGTTTGACAATAGTTATTGATTATGAATAATGAACTTTATTGAATTTTTTTAGCGGTAATTTGAGCTTGACAAGACAAGTAAAAAATTATCAATGGCATCGAGAATTCAAACGTTGGACAAAATATTAAATTTATATAAATTATATTTTTCATTTTCATTTGTTAATTATTGTTTAAAAAGTTTTTACTTTATTTTATTTTAGTTTGTTCTAATAAAAATTACTTATGTTATAAAAAATGCATTTAGAAGTGTTTTATAGAAAAAATTTGGTAGTTTCGACATGTCAACAACGTGAACGTTAATATTTCTGATGATATTTAAATAGAACATATCGCAGTCACGTAATTAAATCATTAGATGATTGCATACAAATAGAATAATAATAAAATAGTGGTTCCATAAAATCATTTTTTATAAACAACGTATGAAGTGTGAACTAATCATTCGTGTTTTCATTGTTTTTATAATGCAAAATAATTAACACATAAATTTCACTAAAAACATGGAAATACAATAAATATTCTAGTTTTCACGTGGCAAAATAATCGAATAAAAATGAATTTAAATATGAAAAACTACTCTAAGAGTAAGATTATTCGTTTTAACACCACTCAGATCCGTTTTAGAGATGAGCAGTATTTGTAAAAAATAAATGTAATACCAGGTCCACCTGATTAATATTTAACCAGCATTCATAATCTGATTAATTATGATGCACTGGCGATATTCACCCAATGATAGCATCGGCATTCATCATAAATATACTGCATATGTGTTTTAAAACAATTAATCATTAGGTTGGGATGTTGTGTGTGTGCAGTGAGGAGTAATATTTAAATAACAGACGGGGATTTAAATCAGCGAAGAAACGGCAAAACGATTGAGTTACAAATGAACCCAAATGACCGATTCACTCGTGATATTATCGTAGTTAAGTGTACCACGTGATACTTTTAAGACATATGTGTCAAATAGAGTACATCAGGTGCAATGTTTAATATCTGAGTGCTCATGGTCTTATGTAAAAACAACCGTCAACCCGGCCGACTGCGTATCGCGCGAAGTATTGCCCTCTAAATTATGTAATTATACGTTGTACTGGCATGGCCCTCCATTTATTTTAGAAGCGCCAGATACGTGGCCGTCGCAACCTTCGTTATTGGATGTTATGTTTACGCGGCAATTCTGGATTTTGAGTGGGGACGGGCAGTCATACATAAAGTTATTAGTCGATGCTCAACGTAATACAGCTGTAAATCCATAACCCCGGATGGCTGACTTACCGTCTACGCGTGTTACAGAATGTCAGGTATTTAGGCGCGTCGGTATCGATTACGCCATTCAAATGCGCGAAATAAGGCTGAGAAAATCGCATACTTATTAGGTATAATTAGCCATTTTTGTTTGTTTCACCGTTAAAGCCGGTACATCTAGAAATCGTGACGGAACTGTCTACTGAAGCTTTTTTAGCCGCCTTCGATCGGTTCGTCGCTCGTACCAGCCCAAGTATTTTCAGATTGCGGATCAAATTTTATCGGGGCTGATAAACAGCTACGTGACCTTATAAATAGCGCAGCGTCTCAAATTAAAATAGCGGCAGCGACGCCCATGTGTGAATGGCATTTGAATGCGCCTTCGAGTGCGCACATGGGCGGATTGTGGGAGTCCGCCGTTCGCTCAACAAAGCAATTATAATACGCGTAATGGGTGCTCATATGTTAACATATAAAGAATTCACCACCGTCATTTGCCGAATAGAGAGCGTTCTAAATTCTGATCAACCTAATGTTCGCATGGGCGCATTGGTCATTATTAAAGATAACTCGTGTCCCCCATTGATGTGGCACTTAGGTAGAATAACGGCATTAAGGGCAGGACCCGATAAAATTCTACGTGTAGTGCGCGTTCAAACCCACCAGGGTACACTTGTGCGCCCTGTTGATAAATTAGTAGTCTTGTCCACCGATCCTGATAATTCCATACATCCTTAAATGACACATTTTATGTTCAATGAAAAAAAAAATTTATAAAATAGAATAGTAACCATCGAACTATTCGATAGTCATTCAAAAAATATTCGAGTAGAAACATATTCGATAGCTACACAATATATTCGAAAAGTTTTTAAAATATTCGATATTTTATGCTAAAAATAAACTATTCGGTTGTATAAAAACAATTCTAATAGTCACTCGATAGATTTAAAAAACTATCGTATACTATTCGATAGTATGTCAAAATCATTGTAAACATTTTTTTAAATGTTCTTAAATTTTTTTTAAAAATTTACAAAAACACATCAAACATAAAAAATAAAAATTCATCTGTATGAATTTTAAGAGCAGCTATAATTTTTCTCTTTGTATCAAATGGAAGATTAGTATCAAAAAGTGATAATACCGTATTCTCTGGTGATAGATACCATAAATGACCACACATTTTTTTAACTGTAACTTCTGATATATTTTTATCTATTGACTGGTAATTTACCAAATCTTTTAAAAAATTTAAATCTTGGTATGGTGCATTAGAAGCAAGTGGTGCACTAAACCAAGCTCTTACGTATAATCTAATAATAAATATACAAATACTAGCTATTGACATTTCTTCTTTTTGGGTTAAATTAAATTGGTTTCGGAATATAAATATTTTTAAGCAATATAAAGCTTTTGCCATCCATCTAGATGGATAGCTCCCGGAACTCTAAAGGAAACTCCCCTTAGGGGAACTCCACCAAGAAAAATAATTGTTAGTTCCAAAAACTCTCTGTAATCTTCTCTGGGTTGTTTGAGAAGCAAATAGTTATTTGCGAAGATAGTTACATCAGTACATACATCATTTAATGTTTTTTTTACAATGTCGTTCATTATACCTGGCTCAAATTTGTTAGTATCTATATTTCTCCAATTTTGTTGAAACCGTTTAAATATTGGTACATCAGGATGACAAATTATGTTAGACATAATTTAACTTCAAAAACACATTTTAATATTAACTCATAGATGTGGTGTCGACATGGTAAGTACAAAATATTACGTTCTAAGTAATTTTCTAATAACACGCAAGTACCTTTCAATCTACCCATATTTGAAGCCGTAGTATCACAGCAAAAAGCCTGTACATTTTTTGTAATACACCAATCAATAAGTATATGAAAAATAGCATCAGCCTGATCAACCCCTGTTCCCGTATCAATTGCTAGAACTCCTAGTAATTGACTCTCACCATTACATAAAGCAATTATGGGAAGTCGATCAACACTTTTTTGTCCTGTTAATGAATGTAAAAGTTTACCATCCCAATGAATGACAACGGAATCTTTAATAGTTACCAAATAATTATTACGGATTTTGTTCTTTACGGAATCGTATGCGTGAGTTTCGAATTAAAGATTTATAATTAATTTTTCAACGTCCCCACCTAATGCCTCTTCTGTTGAAATTAATATATGAACTGCATCTCTATCACTAATTTTGCATTTATCGAGTGCAGCTGCAAGTTTTGACGTAATAAAATCAATACTACCTCTAGTTGGTTGTTTAACGTACATTTTAGACGATCCAGGCTTGTTAAAATCATCTTCAGTAACATCAGATTCTGATGATGAGCACATTTCTACTTGCGCATCTAAAATACATACTTAATTATTAAATAATAATTCTAAAACAACATTAAACTTACTCAATGACTGTATCTCGTCATAACTTCTTTTACGTCTTTTTTCGGACATCTTTAACCTTTCATTGGCTCTTTTTTCTTTTTGTGCAATATTCATATCAACTCCTAACATAATACTAGGACGTTCATTTTGTCTTTGCATTAATAAAAAATCTTTATCTTCTTGTAATGACATTAAATTAAGGGCATCAACTTGAGCAATGTCGAACAAATCATTTAGTTCAAAACCTAAATTCTTCATTTTTTTTTTGCTTGAGTGTCAGATTTTCTGTATTCCAGTTTTTGTAAATTTCTTCATTCATCGTAATATTTTTGAAGTTTTTTTATGCAATACTGTTCAGCATTGATAAATATACGCGCTTTTTGCCAAAAAATACTGACCTCTTTTAATGTTAGTTTAGAGCTTTCAAGTATGCTCAGTTTAACATGACGAATATTAAAAAAAAAAACCGATAGTACTTGTCTTATTGACGGCAATTTACTACCAATAAAATTGAAAATCGAAAATTTTAACACAAAAATAGTGTTTTTTTAACTACGGCAGCCATTTAAATGCAGAAGAAACAGTGTCGGGACAATTTTTTTTTTTTTATTTTATAGTACATAAAAAAAGCTTTAATTTGATATATGTTTAAAGGACGCAGTATTTCCGGAACATTTTCAAAAGTTCAGTTAAAAAAGATCTATGTTTTTTACAATGTTTCAAGTTTTGAACGACCCTTATATAAAGGGAAATTATCCAATTTTAATAAAAAGTATGTCAAATAAAAGATGTACTTATAATGTATTTAGAAAAAAAAAAATTTGTGCTGATATACACATTTTTTAAAAAGTTATAGCATTTTTAAGTTGATAATATAAAATCGAAAATTTTAACACAAAAATAGCGTTTTTTTAAACTAAGACAGCCGTTTGCATGCAGAAGATGAAGTGTCGGGACAAATTTTTTTTTTTCATTTTATAGTACATAAAATAAGCTTTAATTTGATATATGTCTGAGGACGCAGTATTTCCGGACCATTATCAAAAATTAAGTTGAAAAAGTTAGTTTTTGTAAAAAAGGTTTTCAAACCACCCCAGTGAGCGGTTAAGTGTTAAATTTTCAAAAAAATGATATCAAATGAAAAGAAAGTATTTATGGTCTTATTAAAAAAAAAAATTATGTTGATTTGTTGATTTTTGAAAATGTTATAGAAGTTTTAAGAAGAAAAAGTGAAAAAAATGACAAAATTTATTTTTTTTAAATTTGTAATTTTTTTGGATATTTCCCCCATTTGCGGGGATCGAGGGAAAATTTTTCAATTTTTAAGGGTAATGTCTTCAACTAGATACGATTTTTGATCTTTTGACGTATTGTTAAAAGAAATCGGTCCAGTGAGAGCTGTGAAAAAGTAGTGACAGACGCAAAAAAAAAAAAAATAAATAAACACATCATGGTAAAATTAATACCTTCTCAGCTTCACATCGAAGCTAAAATCAGCAACTTTTAATTTGTTTCAAATTATGAGAAAAGAAAACAGAATTAAAATATATTGATTGTATAAGTCATAAAGTCAATTATGATTTATACACAATGTGTCCCATTAGATTTTGACATATTTGATAACTATTGATGCTGCAAATATTTTGGATTATTTATTTTTAAAAATAGTTTTTACATTTTTGGATATGAGCTCTACCGTCCTGCGATACTAACCACATTAATGTATTAAAATGCATATAATTCAACAAGTAATTATTACTAATAATTTATTAGTGATGGTCATATTCGAATATTTTAAACTATCGAATAGTATACGATAGTTTTTTAAATCTATCGAGTAACTATTAGATTTGTTTTTATACAACCGAATAGTTTATTTTTAGCATAAACTATCGAATATTTTAAAAACTTTTTGAATATATTGTGTAGCTAACGAATATGTTTCTACTCCAATATTTTTTGAAAGACTATCGAATAGTTCGATAATTACTATTCTAAATTTCCCTTCACTACTAGTTATCCTAAAGTTGTTATCAACTCATCACAATTTTTTCTAAGAAAATATGACTATTTTGAAATTACAAATATTATTTACTAGATAAATTAAAAGAAGCATTTATGTTCAATTATAAAATAATAGCAAATATTTTCTATATTTGCGTAAATACGCATTTTTTAATGCACATTTTAATTGAGCTAAGTAGAAGTAGACTTTATATGAGAAGTCTCATATAATATATATAGTTTAATGTTTGTAAGCATAAATTAATATTTTTAGCGATTACTTTATTTTATACACGGAATATAATAAAAATATACAATTTAGTATAGTACTAATTATAATAAAAAATTCTAAATGTATAATGAGTGTGATTATTTCTGATTACTATTTATACTAGATAATTTAAAATAAGCATTCATGTTTAATTGTAAAATAATATCACATATTTTTATACTTGCGAAAATACGCACTTTTCTATGTACATTTAAATAGATGTTATTTACCCAATAAAGTAAATTTTACCGAAAATAAAAATTGTATATTTATTTGTTAAACAAAGAAAAAGTACCATATATTAGTATAAAAAAGAAAAGACGTTTTTTCTCTGTAGTAATATTGTTCATGAAAAATCATTTTTCCAAAATGTTTAAACTGTCTTTATTTTCTTTACTTTGTATATGTGGTGCTATTAATTTTAGAGTAATGGCCATAAGTGTTTCTGAATTTAATACTTTAGTGCAACACCCGGGCTGGAGAAAATTAACAACGCATAGATATGCTAATGAATTCATATTCAAAGGTCTGAATTTTGAAGATACTTATCAAAATTTTACTTTAAGTGAAATTTTCCCAAGTGATTCGGACACTAATCTTATTACAGAACAGAATTATGTCGATAGAGTATGGCAATTCCATTTGTTATTGAGCGTTCACTATGCTATTGATCTACAAAGTCTAACCAATTTAACGAATGATTTCTGGTTCCATTGTAAAAATAACTACAAAGATGATTTGCAAATAAAATGTCTAAATATGTTTAATAAAAAATTTAAAATTTTTTACAGAGAACTGAAAAAGATGGAAAATTCATTACTATATTTTAAAAAAATGGTTAATCCACTAATGTTTGACATTGAATGGATACTCTTTATGAATGGAATTCTAGTTACTTTACGTACTTTGAAAGGGATAGGATCAACAAAACATCTTCCGACAGATGAAGTTTTTGAAAATACAATAAACGATGTGCGGGTTGGAATTGAAAAATTTTTTATCAATCGTATTAGTAGTTTAAACTTTTCTGTAAATGAAACAGAGGATGCCATTTTTTATAATTGGTATAAAAATATTACAATAGCACAACAAGACAATGATAAACCAATTCATGAAAGGTATCATACAAGTATTATGAATCTTATTGAAAGTAACAATAGTTACGGTTTTAAATATGATCCAAATACTCTTGCAATAACTCTAAACTTAACGGAAAATTGTAGGCAGTCATTTGGAAGATTATCATTATAAAAAGTAAACATTTATACTGGGACATTATTAAAATTTTAATAATTAATAATAATATTGTCAATGTTTGTTTTATTAGAAAATAAAATATTTTAAATTATCAAATTTTACTTTATTTTTAATTTAAAGAAACCTTATAGAATAGATAATCTTTTTATCTATTAAATGTCCATGTACGACAATAACATGAAAGAGGGTGGTAATAAGAGGAACAATATCTCCTTAGAAAATCCATCGATAATTTAATCACTTTACGATCAATAACTCAATTTTTTTTTTTTATTTGGTATGTAGCCAAAAATAAATAAAATAATGTAATGCTCATCATAATAATTTGAATAAAACGCTTCTTATAGTAGTTAATATCTAAACAATAAATTGTACCCTACATAACTATATTTAACATCATGAAGTAAATCATATCTCTTTTTTAAAAATATCGTATTTGAAATTAAACTTATGTAATATATAAATCTTATTACCGTATCAAATTGTTATTTTGCCCACAAAATCTAATAAGTTATTTTATATATTTCAAAAAAGAGCTTCAAGTTTTGTCCGTGTTGTGTAAAATACTTGAGAAACTAAAATTACATTAAATTCATATTTATCATGCAAAAGGAAATTTTTAGTGAGCAAAAATGAGAAGGTTATCAAAAAACCCAGGAGTCAAATTTCTGAATACATCTCTGATTGATATTGTTAAAATACATTCAATAAAAATTTAACTAAAATATAATGTGTTCCATAAATAAAGAATCAGGTTTTTTTTATTGTTCTCATTGTTTGTAACAACTGACCTATTTCATTACTTTTTAAATACTTTGTATATGTATAACAAGTATCTCGTGTTGGTACAGATAATATTTAAAATACCTAACTTAAGTTAGGGAATTTGCAATAATGATATATGAAATCATATTTTTTAATTTTGTTTAAAATACCTGAGAAATAAAAACTACATTTAATTTACAATAATTAATATTTATGTAGATATTTATTACTAAACGGTTATTTTGCATCTAAAAATATGGGGTTTGCCCCTTTTCTTCAAAAATAACCTTTCCGTTTTCTATCAATTATTTTTCCGTTAGTATAATATTATGAAACACAGCATCGATGTGTTTTTTTTTAATAAAATTCTCATTTAATTAATCATAATGGTTAATATAAATTTAAAATAAAGTATTTATTACTATTCTTCTCCTATGAAAAACTATTCATTTATCAACAATTATATTTGTTGATAACAACTATTCTTCTTCATCGCCTATGAAAAAGTATAACAATTTTTAATATTTTTTTATTACGAAAATAGTTTTACGTTATTTTTTAATATTCGTATGATGTTAATTGAACGTAATCCGATTTNCGTATGACGTTAATTTAACGTAATCCGATTCAATTTTAAATAGCCCAAACAGCTGCCTCAGATGTCTTTGTTTTGTAAAAAACACAACTGTGATAGGTAACCAACAAATATCTCTGGTAAATCGTTCATTGCCGTTGGACTATACACGCCCGGGGCTCCTTCAGACAATCATTGTTTGGCCAATGGTTCAACTAATTTCTGCACTGTATCCAACTAATGTCGTTGCTAGTACTCGTCTTGTAATGATAGCGACGACGCCGCAATGTGTAATCGTACAGACAATGCGTTGCGCCCGAAGGTCGATTTCCTCTCCTTTTTTTCTTCACAATTCTTTTTAGACATGCAGGCCACGTACATCGATCGTCTTACAAAACAGAATGTCTCCCCCTGAGAATACCAAATAATATCCATCGACAGCAGTCTTCCAATTACGCCAAAGCCTTTCAATATCGTATTTGTAGCAGACCGAAATGTCTGGTTGGGTTTGCCCAAAAAATCTTTGCACAATCGTTGACCTACCTATACTTTATCTAATATACAAAAACCAACTTTTATTGATATTATCTCATTTGTATTGGAACAAGTAGATTGAAAAAATGTTCATCGACCGTTCTTTTAGTACGAATAATAAGTCGAAATTAACAATATTTAGTTAGATACATCTTGTTCGTTTGTAAAAATTCATTTCTATTTTTATATTAAGTATCTTAGTACGATTGCAAAGTAACATGCACATCGAATCATAATAACCGATAAAAAGCCTTAAATACTTTCACAAAATAAGTAAAATTAATTAATAATAATAATAATTTAAAACCCAACCCTCAATAATTTATGAAAAAATACAACTAATAATTAATTCATTTACCTATTAGTTGCCATTAAAAGTTTAAGCTTAAAAGTACGTTTTTCTATTTATTAATTTACACTTAATAAATAAGCACGAGATAAAATGTTTCACAGCCAGTTTGCAACTTTTTCTTGATTTNTGTTTCACAGCCAGTTTGCAACTTTTTATTGATTCGAAATATTTACATTAATTCAGCAATTAAAGTATATTTTTACAATGTATAACCGGTTGCTAACTTAAGTTGCATTGCAAATTTAATTAGTTTTTCAGTACAACATGTAGTACAATAAATAATACACGCGAGCTTGTAATAACTTAAAAAATTATGCTATGATATTGAAACTTAATAAATTTAATTTGAATATTCGACGGCAAACTGATCAATTTTTCNTATTTAATTTGAATATTCGACGGCAAACTGATCAATTTTTCTTATCTATTAGAAGCCTAACATTAATCAATTTAAACTAAATGGTAAAGTAGGAAATCCGTAGGCAGAGTACAAGAAGATGAACTAGATAATTATAGCGAAATTCACTAGATTTAAATAGAAAGTAGACGGACTCCAATTAAAAATCAATATAAAAATCCATTCTCATTCTACAATAATAATTATTTACACCGCTGAAGAAAAAATACAGCAGAATAATTAACAACTCGCTTCTTAATACTCTTGGTATTGGTATGTAACAAAGTAATTCGATTTCTTACAATATTATAATTGTAGAAAGTGTATAAAGTTGCA
>NW_026099826.1:0-17771 GCF_025091365.1 Daktulosphaira vitifoliae | reverse complement strand
GGAACATAAAATAATAAATTATACTACACAAGGAGTTAAGGCAAGTCCACAAGACATTTGTTTCCGGAGGTGATGTTCCATTATCATCGTCAAAGAAAATGAAACATAGGGGATTTCCAACCCATATCTCCATCGCCAACCCCGTCATCATTTCTTCTTCGGAATTGTGAGCAATAAAACAAAATATTTTTTCAAACATTTGCGCATCTGGTTCACGGCGGCGCTTGCTTCTTCTCGGAGTAGAATACTGATGCATATGGTGTATGAGGGGAAAATGAAATTAAAAACACATTTTTAAAACGACCGCGTTAAATACATTGTTTGTGTAAGGCGAAATATTATGCTGTTAGTACAATTCAAACAGCTTCATAACGGAAACAAATGCTGGCTTTATTTAATTTATTTGTTATCATTTATTTTAGCATTAGTTAAGTCTATTGTAGAAATTACAGACAAAATTTGAACGCAATACATTTTTTCATCATAATTAATTCAATAAAATATCTTATTGTTTCAATCACGAACTTACCAACTTTTATAGAAAAACAAAATATTTTTGAGTGCTGTTTTCACAAAGTTTAAAAAAGGATGTCTTACCCCAAAAAAACTCAGGGGACACAACAGACCCGTTAAAATAAAAATACAGCCTACCTGAGGAAAACGTGTCAAGTACAATTTGCCTTAGAATCTAAAAATATCAAATCAGCATTTTCATTGTCTTTATAGCTTTATTTGTTTATATAGAGTTAAACAAAAGATAGAAGATTCTTAAGAATTATCACCAAAGATTTTACGATGATAAAGCAAGATATTTCGATTTACTATAAAGGTGAGTTCTCTTTTTTAATAATAATACATACCCAAATATTGTACAGAAAGAAATATATGAACAAGATGAGTTTAAAAAAATGTTTTAATAATAAAAAATCTGTTGAAATAAAATTCATACAGACTTCAAAAATTATGATAGCTATTTATTATGCCAGTAACTTTTTGTTCTTTTAAACAAAATTTATTTCAATGAAACTTTTATCGTAGACGGTAAAAGAAATTATATTTTGTTTAAGTACTAGGTTAATTGAAAAAAAACATTATTAAAATTTATAGACTTAATTTTAGTATTAAAAATTACTCCATTTTCTTAAAAAAATTGATTATATATATTTTTGTTTTGAATAAACAACAATAAGGATAATTATTAAATCTCTAACACAGAATGAAAATAAAAACTGATTGTATGGAACTGTAGTTGACTGGATTTTACTTTCTGTCGGTCGTCCGCGAGACGTTTACGAATGGGTTGCGATTACGTACCGCCGTCGTTAACATTAATTCTCGATATCTTTTTTAAACCTTCGCCGAGAAGCATAGCCGATCGAAAAAGACGAGAAGATTGCTCAACAAATCCTCTATTTTTTATGTTTCACAAAACTTATCGAAGGAAGCGTTCGAGTTGTATACATTGAAAGAATTCTGATAGGTAATGCCCATTTAATAAAAAACTACACAAATATTGAAACACAAGGGTAAATATTTAAAAACGGTGTAATCAAAAAAAATAGGATGGTATATTTTTAAATAACATAATTACACAGCAGCTAAACAAAAATCAATATAGGATAAATATTTCATTAATAGAACTAATGTTACAAACTATATATTCAAAACAGGTAATCTATGTAACAAACAAATCAGTTATTGTTTTAGAAAAATATTGTTCAAACAATTTTATTATATACTAATAATATACACAAACTCTATTTATTTTTTATTTCTTTACGTCGGTTTATATAGAATATGATTGATATAATAATATACTATACGTATTCTAAATTAATAGAAAAGACATTTTTAATTTGTTTCGATTCAAAATTTAAATAAATTTTATTTATTTAGCCAATGATTTATAATTTAAGAGACATTGAGTAAATAATTCAAATAAACGTAGAAACAATAATGCAAACATTTTTACTTTAAGTTTCTAAGTATATGTTTAATGGGAGAAAATATATAACGTTATTTAACTAGCCATGCCGTCGGGTCTTTGTTGCCCGAAGTAATGAAATTGTTCTCATCTCAGTTGAAACGTGACAAAACGAACGTTTGTCTTAAACGACTTTTTTTATGTGATAAAGAATGTCGAGCAAAACAATATTTTTATGATGGGATAACAAAATGAACCTAGTCGAGCTGAATGAAAAATTTTATATTTCAGTAGAGATATAAAAAATATATAAGGTCAAATAAAGGTTTAAATTGAAACAGTGCAACTTCGTCCTAAACCAAAAAATAATGGCTAAAAAAATGTGACGTTTTGATAGCAGCAAAAAGGAAAACAAAAAAAACCTAATTTTTAAATTGCGTTTATGTATACTTCTATATATAAGGCATATATCAACAAGTTCGTCATAACGTGAGGTACAAAATCGAATTATTTTATTAATTCAGCATTGTTATTTTTTGTTTATAAAACCTATCCAAAAAATAAACGTATTTTCAAATCAAATTAGCTCCATCTCGGTTAAGTAGAAATTTATTTTAACCTACACTTAAATAAAGTGGAAAACCTTTAGTCAATAAATAAAAAAACCCGGTCGAGTGTTAACAGCAGCTATGAAAACGTCAAAGATATCTCAGCTAAAAAGAAATGGACGTAGAACATGGAATATATTTGCATAATCATCTTTAAAGATTTAAAAAAGGATTTCGTTTAATGAATATTATACAAACTTGTTTAAAACTTATTTATGTCTTGATTGCCATCAACTGTAAGAGACAATGTTTGAAGACTGTCGTAATTTTAACAACCAAAATAATAACCTAGCCTGCAAGAAAACTGTTTACAAGTTCGAAGTAATTGGATAGTCACAGTTATATGTATAAAAATTGTGCAGTAGAAAAAAAAATGACGTGGCGGTAGTCTAATTAAGGTGAAAACCCGCAATGGTTAACGTGCTACAATTCTACAGCAGGTTTTTTTACAAAGACCTTTATGTTCAACCAATGTAAAATACTTGACATTTGAAACGAGTACTTATAAAATAGAAGTGTTGTAATCACCATCTACTAATTAGTATTGATAATTGGGCTTTGTCTGAAACAATCTTTGAGACTTTAACTCTATGATTTATTGCAAAGGTACTTCATCCACTTGATAATAAAGCATTAAGTGTTCATTTATACTGTAAAAATAACCCATAAAAAGTGAAAAAAAAAATTACTGNTAACCCATAAAAAGTGAAAAATAAAATTACTAATTTAAAGAAATGAATGCCTAAAAATGCTGCAGAAAAGTTCTAATAAATAAACAAATATCAGTATAAAAATTATTTCTGGATCGTTACAAATCGAAGAGCTTCAAAGTAGGCATAAGTTTGAACTACGAAATTAATTTAATATAGTTTAAAACAATTCTACAATTTATTTGATATTACATTTTATTAAGTTAGATATAATAAAATAATAGCAATAATGGGTTTAATATTCCATTAACAAAAGAGGAGCATTAAAGTTCATATCGAACAAGATAAAGAGAAAATTATAAACTTTAAAACATTACTTATACTATACAGATTCGAGTTACTTTATTAAAATCACGTCATGTAAACACTAAGTAAACAGTAAACTTTTAAACTTGTAATAGTTTTAAGACGTAATTTTCTTCGGAAAAAAATATTCATTAATTAATTATAAATAGCTGTTAGTAAAGTAATCGATAATTCTTAAATATTTTTTTTTCTAGAATTGTTTTATCTGAGCAGCACTTAACGTCAATACATAAAAACTACATGTTACTATAGTAACATAATAATTTCTTAATTGTTGAAAAACATTTTAACAGTTACTGTTTTCTATAAAAAAAAATTTAAAATCGTAACCGTCATTCTCTAGGGTCGATCCCACCAAAATTGATCATAAGGATCCCTTTGTTTATTTTATACGAAAATGTATAGAATACAAGCTGCAACTATCTCATGTACATTAGTGTAAAACTATACATTAAACCCTCCTTTAAACGCAATAAAAATTTTTGATAATGGCTGGGCCGCTGCAATGACGTTCATTATTAACGAACAGTATAAAACAAAACGTTTTTGTTACAACTGTCAACGCGTCGTCTATCAACTAGAATAAGAAAATTTTTCTGCTTAACAACAACCCTTGAAGTATCGACAACAGAAATCGTTGTAGATCCTCATAGCAACCCTTTTGATATTTAACAACAGTATCTCTGGGCTGTGACAGTCGAGTTTAGCCCTGCAAATGAGAAGGATTACTTTGACAAAATGTCGTAATTACAGTAGGCAACTGCACTATATTGTTTTTCATTTCACGCACTGAGACTGACCAAAAACGCTATTGTTCATGTTTCAAACTCTAATCCACAGACAAGGGGTAAATAAAATCTACAGTAAACCCTTCAAATGGCGTTACTGCCAAAATGATAGTGCGTGCGCAACTTTCAAACATGTCCTTAGGACGTGTTCGCCAAACTTCTGACCGAAAACTTTTCGAATCGCAAATTAAATACGACTTTCTAGCTTTTTATTATATTATAACGTACAACATGTTTTTTTGAAGAAGAAGAAGAACTGATAAATTTCAAAGACCACATAAAATTATTTCATAACATTTTTCTTAGAGTTTCTTAAAATAAATACCGTTTTCACTTCAATAGTCAGAAAGCAGCTACACATGTACACGTCAAAGTTTTATTGGATTCTTAATCCAAGAAGGATAAAATTGAACACTTTAATAAATTCTACCAACATTATTTGTACTTATATTTTAGTACTTAAAATAAATTCAAAAGCTACAAGTTTTATTTATGGAATACATTTTTTTGTATATCAAAAATAAAACAAATACTAATCTGTATATTCTCTAGAATTTAACAAATAAAGACATAAATTTATTAGTAAAATGATTGCCAACACAGATACGTCATATTCATTTTGATCAGTATTAATAACTTTTTTAATCCTAGTTTAATATAAAATAAGTTAGGGGCTTCTGATAATCACCAAGGTATTAAATAAGGGTGAAATTGTGAAAACAGTAACAATGATATTATATAAGGTTTCAACTGTCTCATCTATTAGTAGGGAAATATGGTTATCTTTCATCAGTTGTGATACACGCACAAGACCACGTGACTCACCAACTAGTATAGAAAGATGCGAGTAAAACCTTGTGGATAAGGGACACGCCAGTTTGGTGTCCAACACTCAGTAAATTAATCATATTCTCCCCTTTTGTGCGTTTGTGTTATAGTACTTTACAGGTGGCTAACACCTGTCATATATATAAATATAAAGGTAAGCGTCAGTTGTGGTCGTTCATTGGGAACATCTCGACACTTTAAATGTCAGATAATTGATTGTGGCATATCATCATACTCCGAACTAAAATGACAATAATTTTCATTATTGTAATAAAATATATTTAACTTCGATCAAAAAATAAATACAATAAAAAACGTCTTTCTTTTATTCTTTTAATTTTTTAACATTTTCAGTACAACACATAACAAAAATATTTTTAATTGTTTAACAAAATGAATTATCGCAAGGTATTTATAATTACATTTTTAAATGAACCACTGAAAACTAAAAAAAAAAATTTTTTATAAAATTGCCATCTAATAAGAACCAAGATATTTTATGTAAACTATATCTTCTAATTAATTTACCGAATTATTATTTAAGTGTGAGGAAAATGGGTATTTAACAGTAAATAAACAGTTTTGTGCTCCACTTGTTTAAGTGTAAGTGTTGTTATTTTCATTCTGTTGACAACGCACAATGTAATCTCCAAATGTTATAATGTACACATAAAACGTCTCTAGCAGATACAGTCACATCAAATAAACTTAATCTGATGGCAACAGCAGACAGGTACAGTAATGAAACATATCGTAAACGCAGAAACAACACACTTCACAAAGGTCACTGGTTTAAGTATTTTGAAAAGTGACATAATGTCAGCCGACTGAAGAGTAGTGATCATTCAAACTTTCGTTTCGACCAAAATGTGCGGAAATATAAAATATGCCAATTGCAAAGCAGTTTATGTACAATGTCGTTTACATCAGTGAAGAGCATAAAAGGGACAGAATCAATAAGCCCAAAGCGTTATACATTAAAGAAATAGGTTCTTACTGTCCATCTAAGGTTAGTCACCATTGTCAAACTCCATGTCAACAAGCCCAGGTCATGATTAATGTATTAGAATTCTGTCCTTCGCCACTGCACCAATCATCCTAACACATTATCAAGTGGCCGCAACGTGCTCGGAATATTAGCGTAAAGTCCGCATCAATCAATGACTGTAAAACGAACCGTTCTACAATTCTTGGGTTTCTTCGAGTACTAACCATGTCCTTTGGCATCATCATTCAAGATGTAAATATTCACTTATCAATATTACAGTTTTTTTAAATGAATAACATTTTATTATTTTATAGTAAAAATATTGATAANTAACATTTTATTATTTTATAGTAAAAATGTTGATAATCATCTAATATTAATTTATAAATAATTCCAGTTACTACTTTAGCATAAGGCAAATGAAACATTTTTATAATACACCAAGTAAAACACATCAAATGTTATCATAATTATATTCCTACTGTTCGTTTTGGATATTCTCACACGGTGAGAAATGGGGGGGATAGAACCCCTCACAATGAAAATAATCACACGATAAAGATGTATTTTGGAAGGGGTAGTAAAATGTCTTACTTATATCTCCTCTCAAAACAATTCTCTGAGATATCCACTGATATTCGTGTAGCAAATAATAGGTTATAAAATAATTTTAAATATGATTTTAAATTAAAAAATAGACATAAAGTAAACAAAAAAATACACTCTTCAAGTTTTCCACCGCCCTTTATACATTATAATGACAATTGAAGATTTATAAGGTTACTAAACAGATAGTAGTTTAAATTCGGCATTTACTTCATTATACATTCGAACATAAACAATAGAATTTCAATACAGAAACTCGGCGGAAGGAAGCTGAATTTAGCGTTGAACTTATACTACTAATCACTGTAAACCAACTTGAGGCTTTGATTAAGCAGTTAAGTTTTAATGAAGTTCAATATTAAACTGCGCTAGACAATTCTGAATTGAACCACACAAACTATGCCACGCGTCTTAATTCAATTCCTTATTTAGTGAACGTTTGAATCAGAAATATGTATATGAATACACATATTACTTCAGCTATGATGTTTTAGAAACTTTCCAAATAAATAAATAATTTACTAGTTCATTGGCAACTAAAACTACAACGATAAATAATCACGTTTAAAAGTAACTGAGTGATTCTAAGCGTTTTAAAGAACATAATGGTTGGGTTACGCGTTAAATAACTTTTGAGCTCACCCTATAGAACCCATTTAATAAGCTTTAGGGACTTATTAATACATACGAATAAACGTAAACGACCATGGCCCATATCCGAAGATTACAGACTTAATTTAAATTGTCTGAAGACTAGTCGTAGATTTTTAAATGAGCTTTAAAAATGTGTAATAGGATAAACCATACAAATGTTAGTTTGTTACAATGCGCAAAACATATGTAATAAACTTTTTCAGCACGAGCATAAATACACTGAAATTTAATGGTCATTCGATGACTACAATTTTGACGATAATCAAGTTCAATTAAAAAATNAGCATAAATACACTGAAATTTAATGGTCATTCGATGACTACAATTTTGACGATAATCGAGTTCAATTAAAAAATACAAAAATATGGAGAGAATAGATGGTAAAACTCAATTTGTCGCTTGTGTCCCTTCCAATAAATGCTATAAATATAGAAATACCGGAAGTTTCCCTTAACGAGGAGACTTCCAAAAATAATAAAATTTAAGGGCTTAGCCGACACGCTGGTCGTCATATTTCTTTAAGCATGAACAGAAAAATAAGAAATTCGCTACCCTCAAGAGGGTAATATGTCATTGTTTTTACATTCCTATTCTCGAGCTACTTCGAAGGGACACGCGTATTATTATTGACTTGTCATCCATAAATTCGGTCTCGTGCCGCAATGTTCCGAAACTGATAAAAATCTGCACACGCCCCGTGGCGATGAAGGTTAAGGAAGGGACTTCTTTCACTTATTTGTCCCCTTATTTTACTTTTATTATTACATCAAAAACAGTCTTCGGTGGTTCTGGCATGGGCTATACACGAAAAATGAATAATATCGATAACCTTAGTCCCGTTGTTTGAAATCAGATTGACATAAATTATTTGATGGTTTTTTTTTCGTGTCACTTTAAATCACTGTTATCTCACACGATCATCATAAACAACATCTGTTGTTCAGATGGTGTTTTCTTTTGTTCACACTAATATTAAGCGCAGTTTTAGAAAATTAACATAAAATAATTTAAGATTACTTATAATAAAACGTTTGCTGGTTTTAAACAATTATCATTAGAAACAATTATACGTGTTAATTTAAACTTAAATGCATAACCGTTTACATAATAGTGTACATTTTAATTTGTATTGAAAACTTTTTTTGCATCATATGCCCTTCGAAAAAAACCGTAGTAAAGTCTCTAATCAAATATTCTATTCGTAATCCCACATACTAGTAATTCGAAACAAACAAAATATTTAGATATTGATAAAATAACTGCTTTTATATGGTTTCAAAATTAAATTAACTATAATATGTATTTTATTTTATTTCTAATAAGTAATGAATAATTGAATGTTTTTTATGGCATTTTTCGTTAAATTGGATAAAATGAGTTAACATAATATAAGTTGTTATATTTAAAATTTACTATAGTAACAGGTATTTTTAACAACATATTGGTTTAATTAGAAGTTTAGTTGTTAACTACGATTGAAGATTATGAAATAATATTTATTGATTTATAATATATTTATATTTCAATCATTTATCAACCATTAAAGATAAGCTATATTCAACACAGAACGTGGAAATTAAAAAATACGTTCAACGAAATTTGAACACTAGTGACTGTTAGGAAGCCTTAACTGTGAAACAAATAATAGAGATTGTACATGGAAACACAATAATAGATAAAGGAGACGTCATTATACATGTAATAGAATAGTATTGTACACCTGATTTCGTATTTCGTTCCCTTCACTGACATTTTTGACGCTTATGCCTACAGAGTTGTGAACAAACAATACTTTCAATGAAGGTTTGGACAATTTATACTAATCGAACACAGTTTCCTAACGAAAAAACATTTGAAAATAAATACAAAAAACATCTAATTGAAAAAGAAAATAATTTTTAAAAGAATGAATGTTCCCACTATATAATTATACTCCGGGTAGATTTTTTATAAATGTCTAATGTCGAAAACTTACGATGAAAAAAAACTATAAGGATAAGTATCACAAATACTTAAAATCATGTGTAACACAATCATTTTCTTCATTATTTTTAAATAAATACTAAATAAAAAAAATGTTTGTATTGAATAAAATTATAAATTGCTGGACTGCATTTAATATAAAAATTTTTTAATAAATATTTTAGATTAAATTTGAATAAATAATTAAAATAATAATCTAAATGATAGAAAAAAATTACAAGACTATTCAATAAAATGTATACTTAAGTTGTCAATCTAGATTCAATACGACTATAAATGGATTGAAGTATGATTGTCCGAGTAAGCTGTCCAGTATCTAAACCGATATTTTTGAAAAGGGTTTGGCCGAAACAGGGGAGTTTAATCCGATATTATAATTTTGACGATGTAAAACGTTTCCGGACAAATGAACAATGTTTTGCCATTGCTGTTATTGCACTCGCGTTCATTAGAATCCCATTATATCTCACCGGATAATACAAAATAGACCGAAATATGGACCACCCTCTCCCTTCACTTTTACATACCACACAGTTGTATTCGTATACAGAACATAACATAAACTGTTATTCACAATACCCCTGTTGGTAGTTCATGTCCGGTGTACCCCTCGGCGATCCGCTGACGAGAGAAACATCTTATCAATATCTGACTGCTCTCTCGTTACTCTTCTGCCGATTGTAGTGAGCATCAACATACACCACAGGAACCTCAGCACGAGTTTCACGAGCCCCTTGAGAGATGTGATGTGTCATTCCCTCCCTTCAGTTTCATATTCAGGAAGTGGTCGTCAACGATGTTTAATTCCAATTAATTATGGTTAATTGCGGAATTCCGCACTGTTATACATCAATAGAGATGTTATCCCTTCAAAATATTAACGAACCCTCGCTATCAGCTGTAATAAAAACTTCGAGTAAATAATTATATAAAAGAAACTAAGATTACACGATCGTTCTATTGTTCGTAACGAGTGATACAAATTAATATTGCCTAATTATTATATTCATTTTAATGAACTCTTATATGTTTTTATTGATTGATGAATTTAACAGAACAATTTTGATAGGCTAAACATTTTTTTTTAATTACCAAAAAAATCATCTAACAATAAATAATCAAGTTTTCGAAAGAAATCTACACCTCTATAAAATCTTTCCAATAATTGAAAGATAACTATTAGTAAAGAAAAGTCAAAAAAATATACAATTCTTAATGAGTAGGTAGCGATTTTTAAATTTAAAATATATTTGCCCTACCTACTATTTTTGATTTTGGTACCATTGTTCTTCGTGAATTTAATACATAAAATTGGCTTGATATCAACGAAAAACGAATTAAACACATTAGTACCAATTATTTTGTATTTAACGAGCATTCTTAGCTAAAGTTTACATAAATTTCGTTGTGCGGACATTACGAAAATTAATATTTATAGTGCAATAATATGTCTATTTTGTTCATACGACTACGTCTTATGATGAAACATGAAAAAGAATTTCAGCAAATGCAATATATTTAACTAACATCTAAGTACAATCCACGCAATTATGCAGAATAACTGCCGTGCGTAGTGTCTTTCACGCCCATTTAATTACACAATGTACCTTTAGAACACGCATACGACGATAAGTTCTTTTAGACACGGATTTTCTACATTGACCTGAATTAAGATGGTTTTTCCAAAGGCAACAATTAACCCACGGCAATTGAAAATTATATGTTTGGATGTTTGTCTTTGTGGAACAATTACTTATTTACAATCCCTACAAAGAGGGTGTTTTACTTGCTACAGCAAACCATATAGCATTAATGTCAAGTATGAACAAAAAGTTACCCATTTAAAGGAACAACAGTATTGTTCATGAAATACACACTAATCGACCGCACAAACAGAACAACACTACATCGATATTACAAAAGAGTAACTAGTGTTTTTTTTTTTTTATACTTCGATGTAAGTACATCATTATAAACGCTACTGTATAACCACGAAAAATCATAAATTATAAAAACATTTGTAAAATCAATTCGATAAATATCGTTTATAGTTTGTTATACGCGCCGTTATAAAATAAAAGTTAGTTCTAGTATTATTATATTTTATCCAAATAAATCAAACACAAATATATCTTAAATAATAGGGCAAATGTAACTTAACAAATATAAGTTTACAAAAATCTTAAAAACGAGTGAAGAAATAAACAGCCAAACTATAGTTTTGCAGTTTGTTTATTGGAAAAAAAAAGAACATATTGCAGAAACATTATTAACCCCTCTGTAAAAACTTTTGTTATAATTAATATGTTCCTTTCAATACTAATTGATCGATTTGTTTTAAAGTTTTTCATTTAGAAAAATGTTCCTCACACATTCGAGTTTTACAGTCAAAATAAATACTAACACGTAACAAACTTTATATGCCACCCCCGACATAAGTACGGTCACTTTAGAAAACCATGATATGTAACTTAACACCAAAAAGTATTCAACAAATAGGAAATATTAATCATTTCTCAAAAACTATTTCCAAGAAGCAGTCAACAAACTTTATAAGCCTAAGAAAAGTCGACACTTACATAGTTAATATCTTAGATCAAGATTAGCATAAATGTACTAATAAAAGTAGAATAGCAAATTTATTTTTCTAAATCATGTAATATTGCATATTATGAATAAACATCAGAGCAAATAACTCAATGGCACAATAAATTATAAACATAATGTCTACAAAGATCCTTTAAAATTCAAACAGAATGTAAGTAGTGCTCTTGTGTATTTTCTAACGCGGGAAATAATCCAAAAGTAATATAAAAAAATAACATGTCATATATATATATATATATATATTTACATTGACACTACACATAATTTATTAGACTATCGTCTAGAGAATATTTTAGGAAACAGAAAAAAATTTAGACAATTCATTGCCTGTGCATTCCTTGAAGCAATCTGCACATAAATAATATGGCGCCGAAAGAATAAGATTAGGTTAATAAATTTTTCAAAAAATATTGTCAGCTTAAATTTTATTAAACTTGACTTTATTTGCAATCATTTTTTAAAAGAAACTTATTGTCCATTTATAATTTATGTCACAAATAAATACTATACACGTTTATGTAAAAAAAAATGAAAATGTAATATTGATTTTTACCAATAAGTACACCAGTACATAAAAGTACTTAATACTGTATAAGAATAATAACTTATAAAGAACTTCACTCTAAAGAATCCTTATAAAATATAAAATATAATTTTAAAAATAAAAAATTGTAAATAGAAAAATACGGAGGAATAAAAATTCAAACAAATTAATTTTAAGTGATTACTAGCGTTTTACTTTTATTATATAATTATACTTTTTAACAAATTAACACAAAAACATGTATTTTACTCGATCTTGTATCTAAATCTCATTTTTGACGTAGAACAATACATGTGTATGTAAAATAGAAACGCACAATCAATGAAACCAATTAAAAAATACTTATAATAATGTCAAACGACATTTTATACAGCTGTATATACTTGTCAATGAAAAAAACAGTGGGCCGTATTGTCATTTCAATAATAAAATGAATAAAAAACATTAGCTGTAATACTCTTTCATCGCATAACAAAGCCACTCGATAGTAAAAATCTTTTTTATATTAAAACAAATAATATTAGAAGAACTTTATTTATATAAAGTAGAAAAAAAACAGGCTGTTATACGATTGTAACTATTATTATCATAAGGTTTTTTCTGCCATTTACATTCAACACTCAGCTCACGAACCTTTCTAAAATATACGTGCGATCATGTACACACAACTTACACATCAAAGACTGACCCACGTTGTAAAATAATTTTAAACATAAACACATAGTAATAGAATCTACAAGTCATGAAATGCTATCGACGTTCAATTTCCTCTCAACAATTAACAGTTTGAGTGACGCGGAAAAAACTAACAATTATACTTACAATTGTGTTGTTTATAAAAAAATATCTAATATTACGAAGTGTACATACCTGAAAAACAAAAATCAAATTAATAATATTCAAATTTAAGACACAAATCTAATTCAAAATTTTGTCTAATTATTAAACATTAAGTTTTTTCAAGGAGATATTAATTATTTATATACTTTCCAACAGCACTATAAGTGTTTTTATGAAATTAAATTTGTCAAGGGTTTTACGATAAAGTAAATGATATTTTTAAATGCTTAAATAGTCAATATTAGCATAAACACGCCCAGTGAATTTCACAGTACTACTTGCGGTGCTCGAATACTCGTAAAAATAAACTCTTAACTACCACCCATTTTTCGACCCTTTTGGAAAATGAGCCAAGAAGATATAAACAAAATACTCTCCCTTTCCTTATTCTTACATACATACACATATACATGCTTGCATGAAAGTGTGTAATAGTATATTATAAGTACAAAAAACTAAAAACCCACTAGAAAATCAATCTAGAAGAGTGGAAAAGAGTATTAAAAAAGTAGAAATATTCTCTATACAACTGGTTAAATTTAACTCTTGAATTTCAAATAAGAAAAAAATATGAAAAAGTTTCAGTATCCTATCGTTTGCCTATGATTTTTCCTACCAAGCTTTTCACGATGTAAAAGTATTATCGGTATTTTTGATTATAACATATTTCTAATCATCTTTAAACAATAAATTTGGCATTCAACAATGAAATTTATTAAATCAATGTTTAGCGCAGTGCATTTGATTTTATTACTCATTATTAATGAAATAATAAACCATTAAATAGCAACGGCTAAGTAGTGATCAAAATAAGTAAAAATAATTTTTAGAATAATTATTATTGATGATTATATATATATATTTATGATAATCAATAGCATTATTAAATTAAATACAACTGGAGTTTACCATGGTTATAAGTTTCAACATAAAAATACTTTTCATCAAACCACACATTTATATTAAATATTGAATACTATTAAGATATTTAAATTTAAACGTTAAATGGTTTTTAAAGAATTTTACTAACCACAAGCATATTAGAAGATGCATAAGAATATAAATATATGAAAGACAATTTTTAGGTACAATAATATATCCTTTTAACAAAAACACTGCAGGCCAACATTTTTCCATTAAGATGAGGTTTCTGTTTATAGAGATTAATTTTAATCTATAAAAAATCCGGAACCATACAACCTTCCCATTTAAAATAAGTTTTCCTCTAATTGATACCAAAAGAACATGTACTTCCAGAGAATGTATAAATACAATAATTATATTTATACTAGTAATTATTCTATAGTAGATTTTTTTTCTATCACATATAACTTGTATATATAGCTATAAAAAATGTTTGATGAAGACAAATTATTAAAAATTATAAATTAAGTATTTCTAATAAAATTTGAACGTTATTTATTAACCAAAATAAAATGAGAATAAAAGTGTAATCTTACACCATTAATGGGATAAGAGTCTAGTTAGTAATGAATAATTTTTAACGAACAAATTAATAACAATTTAACCAGGTATTTTATCCAAAATAATAAAGTATCACAAATTTTATTGCATTTAGTAATCTTGCAATTTAATATCATATTTAATTACAATAAATGAAAATAAGAGTTAGCTATTTAGGAGTAAATTTTTTTTCAAAAAATAATATTTTTTAATAAATAATAACTGATTTAAGTTTTGATATTTATCAACCATTGGTTCATAACTATAAAATGAAATTATTTATTTTAATATTGAGCTCTTTATTTTAATATCTTTATAATTATACTCAGTTTTTTTATGAGACCTTTTTGGATAGTAATCACTGACAAACAGTAAGGAATACCTAACAAGTTTGTAAAATAAGTGAAGCTACAGCCTGTAAGTGTCGATAATTAAAAAATAAATTATTCTTGAATCATATGCGACCATAAAAGGTTGGAAAATTATGTTACTTTATTTTAGTTTTTTATTGGTAAAAAAAACCATAAAGGTTAAAACACAATAGCTTCATTCACCCCTCGTATTTAGTCGACCAAGTGCCAGGCGTCGAGCTACTACTCACGCACGATGATTCAATCATAATAATTATAACCTTTAAAACCCTATACATTGTAATAAAATAAAAATATAAAATGAAGTTAAATCAGTTTTACTGTAGAAATTACAATTTGCTCTTAACAATAAACAATAATATAAGATCAATGATTTTTTTTGAATTCCTAAAACTACTACTAAATTAATATTATTTTTACTGTCTTATCTATAACTACATTTTATTTGATATGATTTTATTTAAAATCGGACACGTGAATTTTAAATATGTAGTAAAAAAATATAAAATGCATAAATAATACTTACACAAATATAAGCTAGTAAAATTATTTCAAATACAAAGAAGATATGTATAATTCAAAAACTTATGATTCATATCTTATATAAATAATTAACATTAATTTATTAGAAAATTACGCATCTAGTACACTTATAGTTTAATGTGCGAAAATAAATAAACAATAAAATGGTAAATTTAACTAAAAAAATATGTTTAAAATCATTCTATTTTAAAGTAGTTTATAATAATATTTCAAGAGTTAATCTAAATTACTCAAAAAGACATTGAGAATGATACTAAATTCAACACAAAACTAAACTTTTCAATATTCTTATTTTATTAATTACAATAAAAGTCACAAACCACCAATAAAATGTAATATTGTCATTGACTAAGACAGGTTAAAAAATTTATAAATTTACTTAAAAATAAACAAATACAAAAAATATTTTTAATTCTTAAAAAACAATTACATCAAAAACATATTAAGATCTCCTCTTAAGATCAACTTTTTCACATTTCCAAATTATTTTTATCGTTTATCAAAATAAAATTACTCAATTTATATTTTGACGCATGTTGAAATTAGCAGAGAAATAGCTGAAGAAAATATGACAAATTAACTATTTGAAGGACAATTGTAATAATTGTCCATAATTGAGACAGAGTACTATATTTCGTATAAATATCACGTTCGCAGATTTTTTTCTGCGACTAAAAACATGATTAATAGATACATTTTTATTATACCAATCAATGATNCTGCGACTAAAAACATGATTAATAGATATATTTTTATTATACCAATCAATGATAAACGAAATATGCTTTGTGTTAAAAAAAATATTAAAACTAATTGATTTCTAAAAAAAAAATCAGAAATAAATAGCACAAAGTAATAAATTACAGGTGATTTCAACAAAAAGTTTTTATTATTAAAATAAAAAATGCTAATTTCTACCAAGTAGAAATTGTAATAACTAGTGGAAATGATCATTAATCTAAAGTAAAATAAAAAAATTAACTTATCACTTTGATTGTCAGATATTAAGTTGTCAAACGTGATATCATTTTTAATTGTTATTTTTATTAAATTATTGTTTTTTAGGTTATTAAGTTCTCCTTTGGTGATAATTGTCCCTTGAATTCCCAAAGGATACAGAAATAACTGAAAATATTTAAATCGTGAAACAATTTTGAAGAATACTTATTTGATTAATTCAATTAGAAAATGAAAGTACCAACTAAATGTTAATCTATATTTTCGTATTTATTAAATAAAAATCCCACTTAAATAAGTTACTTAGATAATTTGTTTCCTTGAAATCTTGTACTTTGAAATTAATCAAAAGTTTAATTTTTAATATAACTTATTAATCATTTGACGATTTTCAGTAACATTTATAAATACTGTTTTATTATCCTAACTCGAGAACGTATCAAATCATGTCACTATGAATATTATTCATAATATTGCAACGTTACTAATTATGGCAACGAGTATCTTAAAATATTAACTATGCAATTAGTATTTCATGGAACAATATTTGAGACGTGGCAGGTGATAAACGTACCAAAAATTTTTTATGTTTTCAAAATATTTAATGAAAATCAAAAAAAAAAACATTTAAGTTTCCTACAAGAAACCATTGGCAGTTCTACCTTTAGGTACTCGTTTTTACAATTTATAAATAATTATTGAAGTTGAATATTATTACAGTATGACGTGAATATACAGATTAATTTGAAGTAATATAATTAGTTTTTGAATTTTCAGTACTTTGATCACTTGGTAATGCCACGTCTTATTTAACAATGAAATAAAATTAATAGTTTAACAAGTATTATTTTGAATATTTTATTCTTAGTTCATAATGTTAGATAGAAATAATTTATCATTTTAATGGTCCAATCTAAGAATTTGCTTTTTCTAAAATCGTTCTAGATTGGGTTAAGGAAACTTTGATAATACTAGATTAAAATCAATAGGCGGATGTATAGAATACTATAGAACGGCTTGTTATAAAGACCAGACACTACCGCAAAATAT
>NW_026099825.1:15184-17826 GCF_025091365.1 Daktulosphaira vitifoliae | reverse complement strand
GAGTACCACAATATTAGAACTCTTAAAATTAGATACATCACATAATTCAAAAAACCTTAAAAGATGTTGTGCTATTTTTCACAAGAATTTGTTTGCAGTAGAAAAGCCCAAAGTATATAATTATAAAATCAAATCAAATATAATGTCTCTGTTTTTAACACGCTTATATTAGTTTCATATGTATGTTGTTTTTTGTTTGTTGTTTGTAACTCTCCACGTGCACGTGTTGTTATCTCGCGTATCCTGTCGTCTATGGTCTTGAGACTAGACTGTCGTAACTCATTCACACCACCCCACTCACCCCATGTCGACAACATTATATTCCTGTATAATTTTTTGTTTTCGTACTCGTACATGCGGGCGTATCAACAATATTATATGTATATATAACATAATACATATATATATATATTAACTTAAAAGTTAAAAATTAATTTTAACCTTTTCGTTCGATATGCTTTANTTATTTTAAAAATTATTTTTAACTTTTTAGTTCGATGTGCTTTAAAAGCGTGTTTTTTTAGTTTTTTAAACTATATTTATTTTTTACTTTTTAGTTTCATGTTATGATAGTAGTTACTATCAATATCATGGTTGTTACGGGTAACGGGAAATCAGGGTTCGATTCCGGGGAGGGAGTCTGAGAAACGGCTACCACATCCAAGGAAAGTAGCAGGCCGGGAACGTGGAGGTAGTGACGAAAAATGACGATACGGAAATCATCCCTCGTAATCGGAATGAATACTTTATATCTCTTAATTAAAATAAAGCGTGTTAATAAATAAATTTTAATAGTAATTAAAATATATATACATATATATACAAGTAAAGTGACTTAAGTACGTAATTAAACACTATCTAAAGATTTGCATCGCAGCGCTTTTTTTTATAGTGATTTTAATTACTGTCAGATATCATTATACTTGAGATAAGTATGCCAGGTCACCACTGTACCGCGACTTTTTTAGTATGCATCTAGTGGCTGTACAATTTTAATACATTCATTTTAAATATTAAAGCTTTTTTGCCATATCACACATTTATTAAATTATAATATAAATATTTACTGTACACTGTTCTTTTAATATCATTTTAATAACAAAAAAAAAAAAATTTAGTTTACAAGCAATGACCATATGGAAGTTTTGACAGTTTTGAGATTTGATACAGCATTCAATATTCTGCATGATTGCTTACACAAATATGACTGTTCGAAAATTTCTAAGGAAGATCTTTTATGGGGTAATTAAACTAAACACTATCTATACAATTAAATAAATTAACTAACATTTTTAATATGCTTAGGATTTTGTAACAGAAACGCAAATTCACGAAACGATGAACCAGATTTAAAATCATTCACTTATCAACTACTAGAAGTTGTTGTTCGTAATAATTCACCAGATTATTTTGTTGATAATATAAAGCACTATATATATGGGCCTTATTGCAAAAAACCTTTCGCAAGATATTGTGCTGCTGCTTACTACACGTATTTGATTACTGAAAGTCCCAATTTAAATAATATATTCAAAGAAATTAGACAATTAAAGTCATGAAATAAAAATTTTGTTTTTGTTTTTATGTTATAAGTATTTAAATGACAATATTTTGTTCTATTTCTCGACTTTATATTATACATTTTTTACTTTAAACTGCTATAACTTTTTGAAAAATATATGAATCAATACAATGTTTTATGATAAATAATATTTTTTAATAATCCCTATTTCATTCGACATACTTTATTTTAATCAGGATATTAATAAGGAACTAGCAGATCACGTAGCTTTTGGAATAATGCACTAATATTTTAAAATGTAACACTATCTGAAGATTTGCATTGAAGCGTTTTTTTTTTATAGTGATTTTAATCACTGTCAGATATCATTACACTTGATCCAACTATGTCACGTCACCACTGTGCCGCGACCCCCCTATGCTGGGTTTTTTTAATATGTATTTTGAGGCTGTACAATTTTAAACAAACTACGGTGACTTTTAATATTAACCGGCTCTTCTACAGTATCGCATAATTATCAAACTATAATATAAATATTTATAATACACTGCTCTTATAATATCATTTTAATTACTAAAAAACATCTTTAGCAAACAATGCATACCGTTGATATGGACGGTTTGATCTATTCGCGATATAGTACAGCGTTTGATATTCTGCATGGTTGTATAAAGAAATATAAATGTTTGAATATTCCTGTGGTTGATCTTTCATAGGGTAATTAAACTAAACACTATCTATACAATGTAAATAAATTAACTGACATTTTTAATTCACTTAGGTTATGATAACAGAGACCCAAATTCACGAAACAATGAACCAGATTTAATATCATTCACTTATTAACTACTAGATGGAATAGTTTTTCATAATACTTCAGCAAAATATTTTGTTAGAACTCTAAAGCAGTACTAAATGACCTAAATGCAAAAAACCTTATTCTTTGAAATAAAAATTCTCTTTTCCTTTTTGAGTTATAAGTATTATAATATTTGCTCTGTGTAATAATATGGTTCAATTAAAAATTTTCTTATTAATATTTTAGCTTCGATGCGAAGCTGAGAAGGTATTGGTTTTACTATGATGTGTTTTTTTTTTTTTTTTTTTTGTCTGTTACCAC
>NW_026099825.1:5106-15047 GCF_025091365.1 Daktulosphaira vitifoliae | reverse complement strand
GTATCTAGTCGAAGACATTACCCTTCAAAATTGAAAAAATTTCCCTCGTTCCCCGTAAATGGGGGAAACCTCCAAAAAAATTACAAATTTAAAAATCGCTAATTTTCGAAATTTTTTCAATTTTTTTTACTAAAAACTGCCGTAACTTTTTCAAAAATAAACATATCAATAAAATTTTTTGTAAATTTGAATTTTTTTCTGCCCACAGGGGGGGATTTAAAATGACAACTTTTTCACAAAAAATTAACTTTTTCAACTTAACTTTTGAAAATGTTCCGGAAGGTCTGACACTTTTATATATATCTTAAATTAAAGCTAATGTAATGTACTTTAATTTGAAAAAAAAAAATTTGACCTCTGGACTTGTCTTCATGGTGAAAACGGCTACCGAATGCTATTTTTGTGTGAAAATTTTCGATTTTATAATTTACATTTTTTACTTTAAAGTGCTATAACTTTTTAAAAAATGTATGGATCAATACAATTTTTTCATGAGAAGTAGTATTTATATACATCTTTCATTGGATATACTTTTTTTTTAAATCAGACTATTTCCCTATATATGGGGGGGCTTCAAATATAAAAAATGCATATAGAAAGTAGAACTTTTTCAACTTAACTTTTGAAAGTGTTCCGGAAGGTCTGACACTTTTATATATATCTTAAATTAAAGCTAATGTAATATACTTTAATTTGAAAAAAAAAAATTTGACCTCTGGACTTGTCTTCACGGCGAAAATGGCTACCGAATGCTATTTTCGTGTGAAAATTCTCGATTTTATTATTTATATAATATTTAACTTTATAATGCTATAACTTATTGAAAAGTGTATTGATCTACATAATTTTTGTTTGAGAAATAATATTTTTTAATAATCCCTTTTTCATTTGACATACTTTATCTTAATCAGGATATTAATAAGGAACTAGCAGATTATGTTGCTTTTGTAATTATCCACCAATTTCTTAGAATTAAACACTATCTACTGATTTGCATCGAAGCGTTTCTTATGATAGTGATTTTNAAATTAAACACTATCTAAAGATTTGCATCGAAGCGTTTATTTTTGATAGTGATTTTAATCACTGTCAGATATCATTATACTTGATCCAACTATACCACGTCACAACTGTGCCGCGACCCCCTACGTATTTAAAACGTTTTAATTTTTAACTACTGAGTAATAAGTAACAGCAATTATACACTTGTATAAATACAAAATATATACTCTAGGATATTTTAAACTTATTTTGGAACATATATTTCTGGATAAATTGTAGTCTTTATAATTATTTATACTTTTTTATTGCGTATATTTTAAAAAATAACTCATTTTATTTACGAAGTTCTACCTATGCATTAAAAAATGTTTCCCATAGTAGCTAAATGAGGAATATGTCTAAAAATTCCTTGATACCAGTGGCGCAACTAAAGTTCAAATCTTGGAGGTGCTACAATTATGAATCGTTAACAAAATCGTGGGGGGCTCCACCCTCGCACATTCAACTTTACATAATCTCAATATTTAAATTATAATACTATTATTATATTCACAATATCATATTTGGAAAAATTAATATAACACATTAAATTTATTTTCTATAGTATTTGATTGAAAACCTGAACTCTAAATTTTTAATAATAGTATCAAAAATTGGGAAATAAATTGTATGCTTCCAATAGGCTTCAACTGATTCTTTTTGTTCTTCATAATTAACTCCGTTTCCAAATGGAAATTTTTTTAATTATTTGGTTTGCTTCTTTTTCGTTTTGATACTTTAAAATGTTTTATAAATCGCTATAATGTTGATAATATAATAAAATATACCATTTAGAATATGTACAACCTTGATGATATAGATTTTATTAATCACTATGCAAGATAAGAAAATATATATAATATATATGATAATAAAATCTTAAACTGAACAAGTACATACATTGTATTAACTACATCAGTGTTTATGCTATGATATCAATTTAAGATAATTATTTTGTTTTGTGATAAACATTGCGAATAATATTAAATTTGAGCGATGAACGGTATCACAACAGCAGCCTCCCATAACCTACCAAATGGGGCGAACGTAGGGGTATGAAATGCCACTGTATGCCAACTTTAGATAGATGATTTATAACTTGCTCATGGTGCTCAATGGACATAAAAAAAAAGAGTGTAGCTCGTCAGCTGACGTCTTTCATCAATAAAATTCGTAGCATTGTCGCAAAAAATATCTGAACAAGACCGCGACGATTACAGAAACGCAGGCGTGGTCGGGTCACTTACTAACTCTATGTGAACGGCCTTGATGGCAAAGCACACGAATATGCACTAGTACGCCTTATTAACGGGGGCTTTTCTTCGCTGACTAGACTTTACGTAAAACGTTTCCGCGAATTCAAAACCTGTTTTAAGGAACGCCTTGGACAGTTCTAACTCAGCGGGCAGATAACCCATCAGCTGGACTACAACAGGCTTATATTTAAAGCATGGCACGCAAGCCTGGTCAATATTGCGTCCATATTGCATGGCAAATATATTAAACGGACCGACGCCAACATCGATTGTGGTCCACTGTGCATAAATTTTAAAAGCTCGTTAACAAATACTAATTTTGTGTATTCAAACTTAGCCGGCAATACTATTGGATGACGCTGCAACGAGCTCAAATTAGCCGCTTTTCGTAAACGACCGTCCACCATGAGCACGCCTTTCTCATCCAAGAAGCGATATAAACGTATTAAATTACTTTTTGGTTTTATTGTACGTAGTTTTTGAATACTTTGTATTTCCTCACCAATGTGACATTTTTTAATGACTTTTATTATGCATATAGTCGCTTTTTCAATTTCATCAGCCTGTACAGGTCCGTACTGACACTTTAATTTACGCTTTTTAGCTAACGCATTATTCACTAACCAATAATAATATGCTAAAATTGACAAGTCATAACTAACCGCCGACACCAACACTTGCGTTGTTGCGCGCTCTTCTATCGATATTTCAATTTGACGATCTTCGTCAAAAGTTGACCTGGGCCACTGTAGTAACACATTTTAGTACATGTAATCAGAAGCGTATTTATGTATTTACCGCTTATAGGCCTGTAGAAAATTGCCGCCCTTAATTATGATAAAATAAAATTTAATTAGGTAGGTATGCAAAACAAATTGAATTTATATTTTAAATACAAAATCATAATTATTAAAATTGGAAAAAAAGGAATAACAAAATATTGGTATCGGAATATTTTAAATTTATTACATAATAAATTGCTGATTTCCTATTAGACGATCGGTTTACGTCGACATTTGGTTCTTGCAAATGTGTCTATTAAATCTTCACAATTCAATTCGCTTAGCATTTCATTCTCTATCGAAAATAATGCTAAATTATTCAACTTGTCATCAGTTTGGGTGGACCTTAAATAGTTTTTTACGCGTTTGAGGCATGAAAACGATCTCTCGGTAGTACAATTGGACACTGGTACACTCACAAAAATCCTTAATGCTGTGTCAATATTTGGAAATATTTCAATGTGTAAACTTTTTTCTCTTAAATACTGGCACAGTGTGATAGGAGTTAAATTATTTACGTCAATATCGATATCACTATTCAATAAATAAGATTGTAAATGTAAGCATTCTGACGAAAAATTATTGTCTAAATCATTCGGGTATATTTTTTGCAATTTCTCAGCAAACTTAACTATTTCCAAAGAATTTAAAGATGTAATTTTTAGTAGTACTTCAAATATATCACAAAACGCTTTGAAGGCCTGTTGTCTTTTCTTAAGTTCATTTGTCATCTTATCAATAATTACGTAAAATGTTTCAACTCGAAATTTATCCCTACCAATTAACTCGGTTGGTTGCTCAGTTTTTTCATCGAAGTGTAATTTTTTTTTTTTTTGTCGAGATATACCAAAATTGTACTTGGTAGTCTTTGATATTTTTTTTGCTCTAGTTTCATATTCATCAAAATTATCTCGGGTTTTTTGAACTAGATTAATTAGTGATGTATAAATCTGAGAAACTTTATCATTTCCAATTTCAACACATTGTAATTGTTTATTAGATGCATTAAATCGTTCTAATATATGATTCCAAAAAATCATCATAAATGATGTTTCTAACTTTTGCATTTGATTATAAAGACCATTTGACTCATTTCGCGTAACACATTTTTCAAAAGTGTCATCCTTGATAGTGATCAATGCGTTAATAATTTCATCCCACGAATTATATAATGCTCGACATGCGTCTGCGCGAGCCGACCACCTGGTGTTTGATAAACTCTTAATTGTATTAGCATTACGTTTCATATTTAATTGCAAAATTGACCATCTCTGCGTTGATGCGGAAAAAAAATTATATAATTGTTGTATAAATCCAAAAAAAATTGATGCTTGTGGACAACTTTCTGCAGAAGATATGCCAACCAAATTTAACGAGTGAGCGCTACACGGTACGTAATAAACTAGTGGATTAATTTCTTTGATTCGAGCCTGAACTCCACTGTATTGACCTGACATATTACTAGCATTATCGTAGCTTTGCCCTCGACAGTCAGAAATGTCAATATCATGAGATTTTAAAGTATTAATAATGACATTAGTTAAATCTAAAGCTTTATGTCCTGGATTTGAAATAAAACATAAGAATCGTTCTACAGGAAGACCAGTTGCGAGGACATATCTCACCATAAATGATAATTTGTCGACGTGCGAAATATCTGGCGTCGAATCAATACTTATGGAAAAATATTTTGATATTTTTAATTCTCTAACAATATTATATTTTAATTTTTTCATCATTAACAAAATAAATTCGTCACATATAACGTGAGATAAATATGACGTAGAGCCACTGCCTTTACTTCCAAAACGAACTATATGATCGGCTAAAAACGGATCAAATTTTGCGATTAATTCGAGTGACATTAAGTAATTACCGTTGTGTACAGAACCAAAACACGAATCATGTCCTCGAAAAGGAAGACCACGAGAAGCTAACGATTTAATAGTTTCGACTACCCTTTTCAACACATTTCTCCAATATTCGATTTCTGTGTCTAATTGTTTAATCAATGAATTATCAATGCGCCCCAAGACATTACCTCTATGTTTTAAATTCATAATAGCATCTCGGTGCTCTTTACTATTTTCATGGTAGCTGAAACGGACAGTAGCATTTTTCCAATCATTGAACCCTTCAGTAACAAGTTGAGTTTCTAAAGATGTTTGAAATATCCGACAAGGCCCACAAAAAACTACTACTAAACTTGGAGAATAAACTAACCATGAACGAACAATTGTTTCTCCATTAATTAATCGTCTATTAAACATAATTTTGGTCAAATATCTTGTTTTATCAGAATATATCCGTTTCGAGTTAATAAAGTCATTTGTCATATTTTGATTAAAACCATTTTTTGCAATATAGTCACGAAATTCGTCGTTAATAACCCATTTAGCTGGGTCTATCTCCAAAATGGTTTCATTTACTATCATATTAGTCAACTCATTTGACTCACAACTACCTTCTGGTTCAACATTATCCACTTCAATAGATTCACTAATTATTGTTGTTTCACTGTCACTAACCTGAAAATCTGTTTTCTTCATATTAATATCCATAATGTTACTACTATTACTACTACAAACACCAGAAGTAGAAGCTGGATTTTTAAAAAAATCAGTCAATTTTTGTGTTTTATTTAAAACATTTTGCAGTTTTTCACTTTTTAATTTGGCAATTTTTTTGTATTGGTCACCACTTAACCGTTTTCTATTCGAACTCATGCTCACAAAATAAAAAGAATATTTTCGAAAAAAACGACGACACAACTGCAACGGTACGCACTCAGCACTTTGCAGCACGGTCAGAACGCACAGGCGACAGTACGATAGACCACAGACTGAAATCACTTCTCATTTCTCAAGTAATAAGATAAAAGATCGGTCAAGAAATTTTTCGTAGAACCACTGCACTGAATGTTGATATTATTAGATTGTTAATATGTACTGTAGATAACAAATATGTACTGTAGATAACTCACTGACCATTTTTTTGACGGCGACGGCGTGAATATTTTCGGTAGACAGCGATAAGAAACTTTAAAAATAAATAATTCGAAATTTATTTGGAACCAATGTCATTGTTTTCAATACTTTAAGATACTTTTGTTGGCTGAATAAAAATAAGTTTCACCGAGTTAATATGCATGGCCATCATTATTGAAAAAAAAAATCCCATGAAAAATTTGCCGCCCCTTAGAATTTGCCGCTGTAGGCACGTACCTATAGTGCCTGCATATAAATACGCCACTGCATGTAATAATTAATACATATACTTAATAAAATATATCATCAAATCAGTATTCCCCCGTAGATAAGATACATAAAAAACTAATACCCTCTGACACGGCACCGCCTTTTGCTCTAGGCTGGCACTCACCCGTGTCTCTCTCGATATCAGCCGTCCAGCTATTAATATGACAATCGGTTGTCATCGGTCGTCTCCCCGTCCTTGACACTGAGATAAGGCCGCCGCCGAATATGGATTACCGATATTGCGTTCTGTTCTGTTTTCGTCGTTCACCGTAACTGGTTGGAGTTTTTGGTAGTGTATTTTCTTTTCCTCCATATTAAGTTTGTGTTCGAGTGCAACTGGAAAAAATCACATTTCACCTGTGCATTTATATAACTGTGGTTTTGTTTTAAAATAAAACAAGACAACCGCTTACGTCAATCGAAACTAACTCACGGAATATCGAACTAATTCGTCCGCATTGTTGCAAGTGGTTTTACTTCTCTGATAGTTATTGTAAAACTATACTTATAGATATATATATATGTGTATATAACTAAATATTGTAGATATATATAATATATATATATATAGTGCTAGTGCGTACCATTGGATATATAAATATAGTGTTAGTGCGTGCCATTGGGATACGCGTTACCTCATACAAGATTTAACCATCCTCTTACGCATTCCATAAAACGCCAACGTAAAAGATTCTATCACATTAACCAATCAAATACAACAAAAAATATTTCAAGAATCTCACCAGAGATCGCAGAGATTTTCCGCCAAATTCAGATGATTCTGAACATCTCCCTCTCTGTATACTCTCGAGGCAAAAAGTCGCTCTGAGCATTCATCTCGGACTCTCTGGATTTCTCAATTAACATTCACAAATGGAATCTGCGTGAGTGTATGGTTCGCTGTTGGATACAATTCTATATCAAATCTACACCGTTTTATACCATTCCTAATCACTGGGATTTAAAAGAAATATTATACATTTTATTTTCGGTCGAATACTTTTGGTGATACAAATGTGTCATAAAAAAAAAGATGTAAGTAGGTTAATGTTTTGTATTTTGGGATGGTGAAATGTAAGAAATAATTTTTCAACATGAAAAACAATGAGAGGATAATTAAATTGATTATGAGTATAAATATTATGTTAACCGGAGTTTTGAAATTCGTCTAGCTACAAAATGAAAATAAAAGCATATGGCATATAATCATAAATTCTTTGTGATGACCGCTCATATTTTGTCGTAAAATATAGATCGCAAGTAAATCACTTCTGTATGACGCACAATGAAACGTGCAACGATTAAAGAGAAGAACTTTACGACTCTTAATATTTAGTGGTTGTGTTATAGAAATAATAAACTGTGTGTGTTTACATAAATTGCAACTGTCCAGTTGTTGGGCGCCAAGCCTTAATGGCTAAATTGTTTTTCTTTTATATATATATATTAAATATAAATTAGATATTTACATTGAACGCAAGCTGTTGCGTCCTGAATGGTGACTTATTCTTGATTTACCTTAAGTTTATTTTCTAATTTTTATGACATGCTTAGAAACATAATTTCTTACCTTGTGTCCAGCTAGCTTGATTGTTTATTGNAATATACTTTGGCAGCGAATATTACATTCTCACAATATTTTAAAGGTATATTTCTAAAATATTATAAAAAATATATTGTGACAATATTTTTAAAATGTTTTATAAATATATTAAAAAAATGCAAAAAATTAGATCGCTACGCGGGATTTGAACTCTATTCATCAAGCGCTTTGGACTCGTACGTGACCCATTGACCAACTGGTTGCTTCGATAGAAATAGGATAAAAAAAACCCAGCACAGGGGGGTCGCGGCCCAGTGGTGACGTGGTATAGATGGATCAAGTATAATGATATCTGACAGTGATTAAAATCACTATAAAAAAAAAACGCTTCGATGAAAATCTTTAGATAGTGTTTAATTTTAAAAAATTGGTGGACTATTCCAAAAGCTACATGATCTGCTAGTTCATTATAAATATCCTAATTAAANTTCATTATTAATATCCTAATTAAGATAAAGTATGTAGAATGAAAAAGGGATTATTAAAAAATATTATTTCTCATAAAAAAATAATGTTGATCCATACACTTTTCAATATGTCATAGCATTATAAAGTTAAAAATGTAAAAAATAAAATCGAGAATTTTCACACAATAATAGCATTCGGTAGCCATTTTCACCGTGAAGAAAAAATAAAGTCCAAAATTTTTTTTTCGCAAAATAAAGTAAATTACATTAGCTTTAATTTAAGATATATAAAAAAGTGTCAGACTTTCCGGAATTCTTTTAAAATTTAAGTTGAAAAAGTGGTCATTTTAAATCACCCCCTGTGGGCAGGTAAAGGGTCAGATATAAAAAAATATATACCAAATGATAGATAAAGACATCATGCATCTATAAAAAAAAATTATATTGATCCATACATCTTTCAAAAAGTTATAGCATTATAAAGTTATAAATATAAAAAAGAATTTTTTTACAAAATCGTATTTTTTTTATAAACTTTGAAGTCTGTTTTCACCATGAAGATAAAATAAAATCCGAATTTTTTTTTCTGCATAATAAAGTATATTACATTAGCATTAATTTAAGATATATATAAAAGTGTCAGACCTTCCGGAACACTTTCAAAAGTTAAGTTGAAAAAGTTCTACTTTCTATATGCATTTTTATGTTTTGAATCCCCCCTGTATTAAGGGAAATGGTCCGATTTAAAAAAACAGTATGTCGAATGAAAGATCTATATAAATACTACTTCTCATAAAAAAATTGTAATGATTCATACATTTTTCAAAAAGTTATAGCATAATAAAGTTAAAAATGGAAAATACAAAATCGAAAATTTTCACACAAAAATAGCATTCGGTAGCCATTTTCACCATGAAGATAAGATAAAGTCCGAAATTTTTTTTTTTCATGATAAAGCATATTACATTAGCTTTAATTTAAGATATATATAAAAGTGTCAGACTTTCCGGAACACTTTCAAAATTTAAGTTGAAAAAGTTCTACTTTCTACATGCATTTTTTAGATTTGAACCACCCTCGTATATAAGGAAATGGTCGGATTTAAAAAAACAGTATGTCAAATGAACGATGTATGTAAAAACTACTTTTCATGAAAAAATTGTATTTATCCATACATTTTTCAAAAAATTATAGTATTATAAAGTTAAAAATGTAAAAAATAAAATCGAGAATTTTCACAGAAGAATAGCATTTGGTAGCCATTTTCACTGTGAAGATAAAATAAAGTCCGAAATTTTATTTTTGCATAATAAAAAACATTACATTAGCTTTAATTTAAGATATATATAAAAGTGTCAGACCTTCCGGAACATTTTCAAAAGTTAAGTTGAAAAAGTTAATTTTTTTTGAAAAAGTTGTCATTTTAAATCTCCACTTGTGGGCAGGTTAAGGGTTAAGTTTATGAAAAAAATATACCAAACAAAAGGTTGGAATTATATTGAAAAGAATTATATTGATATGTTCATTTTTGAAAAAGTTATGGCACTTTTAAGTAAAAAAAATTGAAAAAATTTCGAAAATTAGCGATTTTTAAA
>NW_026099825.1:0-4790 GCF_025091365.1 Daktulosphaira vitifoliae | reverse complement strand
GACTATTTAAGGTAGTTCAAATGGTTATTTGTCTGTTAAGTAATTTTTCTTGTTTAAAAAAATTTAAAGTAAATACAATTTTATATTCAATTTAGGTTAGATTCATATAATTTTTTTGAAAATCGGCAATCCCATCACCATGATCTCTCCTTATAAGTTAGAAATTGACCTATATTGTTGATAATTTAGAAATATATTCTAACTATAATAAAAAACTTTTTAGGATTTTTAGTTTCACAGGACAATAATAAGATATAATTGCGCTGATAAAATTAAAAAATTTTTAACTCGATAGGCCTGCAAATAATAGCAACAAGGTTTTTTTTACTGTCCTTGACTTACTTAGCTTAATTGAATTAGGTTAATTAAAATTGATACTGATTAGAGAAAATGGCTGTTTACTTATTAAAGATTTAGGAATATGTATATATAATACATAAGTATTATATAACAAGATACCAATATCATCCAAAGATGTAACTAAAGGGAGAAAAGAGGATGGCTTGTGTCTCTTAAGTTACCTCAGTTGGCCAACAAGATATATATTTATAATATTTAAAAAATTATATTGATAATATATTCAACAAATATTTCAAGTTAAATATTCTATATTTATTTTAATTAATATATTTTCATAATATTTATAAGCAAATATTTAAAAAGATATTTTTTAAGCACATTGTAGAAATATTTTCGGTGTAATATACTGTATTTATTCTCTTTAATGTATTATCAAAATATACATAAACAAATATTTAAAAAATTATATTGTGAGCATATTATGAAAATATTTCAATAGAATATATTTTTTATTATGTTTATGAGATATTGTCACAATATTTTATTCAAAATATTTTAAAAAGTATTTTGTAAGAATATTTTGACAATATTAATATATTGAAATTGCTATGTGGGTAGTGACATGTCATAAACTATTGTTTTACCAATAATTTCAACTGCTAGATGTGCTAGGGTAATGATCTCAGCAAACCATCAGTATCTTGTGCAATCAATCAAACACGTATCTATTCAAATTTAAAATACATTCTACAATCTCCTTAGTGACACGTCACAAACTATTGTATTACAACAGTTTCAACCGCTAGATGTGCTAAGGTAGATTTTCGAAATGCACTTATTAAATAGACACTCCAATTGAAGAATTAAAAATTTCTTAATTGGAACAACTCACAAAATACAAAAAAAAATTCATTGTCTTAATAATTTATAAATATTTAAAACTACAGATAAAAAAATTAATTATTTTTTTTTTTTTAATTACATTACTTACGAGAGATTTTGATAAAAACACCAAGTGTGAAAAGATTCTAAGTCAGAGAGAGAGCACAATCGCGAAATATTCTGGTTCAGAGATACTTCATGACCAAACTCTTAGAAAAAATCGGGTGGAAAATGAGCTAAAAATCGCTCTTTTATAGGCCTGTTTTATGAGGGGAGACTTAATGTTTTATATTTTAATTGCAAAATCCTTCTCATTGGCTAGTCAAGTAAACTTGAATAGACCTATGCGCAATCTATTATTCTACTAATTTGAGTTAATGTTTCATATGTGTATTGGTGTTTTATATCAATCATCTCCCATAATAATGTGGTTTATTAGAAAAATCATCAATATAAAAATATAAAGAAAATAAAATCATAAGTGCTAAATATCTATTACAAATATGCTGCACCCAAATCGAAATTGAGCGCGTCCTCGCGCTTTGCACGATAATATGTAAAATGTAATTTGATTAATACAATATTAATGTATAGTGCAATAATGAGAAAAAAAAAAAATAATGAAATAAATATATCAAATGTTGTTATATATGCTACATAAATTTATAGATATAATGATTTAGTTATAATGATATAAAATATAATGTTGAGTAAAAAATATAATGTTTATAAAAGTATAATAATAATAAATTTGCGTTAAAAATATTTTAATAAACATGTGATTAAAATGTTATAAAATATACTAAAGTTAGTGCTTAATATAAAATATATAAAAGTGTATAAATGTATAAAAACTAATATAATAATAATAATAAATTTATGGGTAAACAAATTATAAAATGTATAAACGCATATAAATGTATAAAAATTAATGTAATAATATGTCAATAAAGATGATATAATATAATAATGCCTATCTTTTTAGAAATATAAAGATAGTTAAATAAAAATAAATTGTTATATTTAATTGGGTTTACAAATCTAAGAAGTACACAAAATATATATATAAATTCTTACATAAAAATTACCTTTGATTATATTTATTTTTAATTTTATCGATTATAATGTATTGATATTATGATTTTATTTTGAATGATTTGTTTTGAAAATGTTCATTTGACAATTAATGTTAGTACCACAACTAAGATCATATATTTTTTGCTGTCGTTTTTTTATTTGTTGTTTTCTTTAGTTTCTTCAATTTCTTTTTAAGATATTTTCTTTTTTGGTTTTTCAGTATTTATGTTTCTTTTTGGGTTTGTATATTCATATTCAAGGTTTATAATGGTTGATGTATTGTCTTTTGATTTGCTTTCTGTTTTAGTTGATGATATTATAGCGACTGGTCTACTCTCAAATATGAGTAATCCTGTTCTTATTTCTTGTTGTTGACATAGTCTTAAGTATGATATTTTATTGAAGTCAATAGTAACTGGAAAACCTCGTGTAATTTTTTCAGTGATAGCTAAAATTACTGGGCCAGAATCACTATAATTTACACAATTATAATTTTTTCTATAAATATTCCATTGTGGGTTTTGTTGAGTCCATTCAGCAACAAGTTTTTATATTGAAAAGTTAAATTGTCCTTGATATTTATTATATGTATCATAATTAATGATTTTATTATATTTTAAATTAACTATTGTTAATAACCAATAATCATTTAAATGAAATGGAAATAACAACAATTTTAGTGTTGCTAAATTATCTGGATTTGTAATATTCGATGTTTTGGCATTTATATTGTTATGAAATAAAAATATTGAGTCAAATATTTTAATATCATTGGCTGATCTTGATTGTAGCATTTTCATATAAAAATTAATTATATTGTGTGAGTAATGCATTTTAATGGTCCAATTGTAATACTAACAAAAACTACACAAAATATGTGAATGGATTGAAGTAATCTTGAGTGAAAGATTGATTGAAGTTTTGAAGTTGAGTTTAAAATATAATTAATATAATTGATATTGTGATTGTATTATTATAAGAATTCNTATTTTAATACTTCACATTTTTGATTAAATGTGTCAGCTAAAAATAGAATTTTATCTTTTGAAAATAGCAGTCTAGCTATCTCTGTGCAGTTTAGTGTTATTTTTGGTTGAATTGATTTTAGACCTTGTTTTAGTTTGTACAATGGAGTTCTTTCATATAATGTGAATTTATCGTCTGTGTACCTTGTTTTGGGAATAGCTGCTATTATAGTCTTAAAATCTTTAATAGAATAATTTAAAGAGTAAAATGGTGATATTACAATTATTTTTGTTTCTTTCTTTTGAATATCATATATTATATGAATAAATTTTTCATTATGGTAATCCAGTGGTATAATATAATGATTGAGCAAGCTTTCGTCCATTTTTGCTGAAATATTATTAGATACTTATTTTATAATTCTAAACATTTTCAATTATGATACCACTATCTTTTGACTGAACAAATGTTTTGACATTATATTTGACTTTAATTGAAAGTATATAAATATATATATATATATTCTGTAGTACATTAATAATAATAATCAATTTTTTTTGTTTTTTTTTTTTTATAAATCTAAGTGTTTATATTGTTCCTTTGTCTTATTAATTAATATACATAATAAATACCAGTTTATTGTTATATTAATATTTAGAATATTTTTTAAAATATTACGCTGATATTTTCTACAATTATTTATCATTTTAAATTTATAACATTTTGATAAAGTGCAAATGGAGTAGTTGTCCCATAATAATCAATTGCTCTTATGGCTATATAAAACATGCCTGATTGGTGAAATAAGATGTCACATGTTATTGGTAGTCACAGACTAGGCACCCGCTCTCCTAAAAACCAAGATGCTGTATTTTCCTCTTTTCTATAACCACATACTTCATAATTTTTTATGTGAGCATGATATGGTCTGATTTTCACATTCCATATTAATTTTACCATATTTCTATTAGTTATTATTTTAAATGTCGGAGATGGTGGGATTTTTTTTTTTTTAATCTTACCGGGTACCGGTACTGTAATAGCATCATTTTGATTTACAGNCTGGTACTGTAATAGCATCATTTTGATTTACAGAATGCTCTAAACTAGTCAGTAATATATCAGATTCGTTACTAGCCCACTTACTCAATTCAATGCCAGTTTTACCCAAGACGGTAATTAGATCGTCATGCAGTTGACAAACTTCTCTTTTTGTGTTCGCTCCTTCCAAAAAATCATCAACATAAAAATCTTGTCATATCGATTGACAAGCTTCAGGATACTCTTCCTTCTCTTCAGCGGCCAGCTTCTCCAAACAAGCTACCGCCAAGTATGAAGAGGTTATCACTCCATAGGTAATAGTCTTGAGGCAGAAAATATTAATAGGCTGGCTATTCTGGCTGGATCTTCTCGCCATAATACTCTTTGATATGTGATTCCGCTAACCACACTTGCCAGTACATTTTTTTTATGTCCGCCGTCAAGACATATCTGTGAGTACGGAATCTCGCCAATATAGTAACTAACTCTTCCTGAATGCAAGGACCTATCAGGAGTACTTCGTT
>NW_026099824.1:0-17920 GCF_025091365.1 Daktulosphaira vitifoliae | reverse complement strand
AAGTGAAAAATAAATATAGTTTAAAAAAACTGAAAAACACTAATATTATTGTGAAAAAAAGCATTATTGCTTTGTGCCATAATTTTCGTATATTTAGCGCCCGACACTTTTTTAGCTTCGATGCGAAACTGAGAAGGTATTAATTTCACTATGTGTTTTTTTTGTGTGTCTGTGAACGCTCAATCTCATCTCTCGCTGTAAATGTTAAAAATAATTAGTCCAAATTTTCAATTTTAACCTATTTTTTTGGTTCTTTAAAGTTGATGACTTACGCTGTTGTTCGGTTATACGTTTAGTATCGATGGGTATTCGATCAAAAATGGACAGTGGAAATGAAACGTATAAGGCGTATGAAAATCGTCTCAATGAAAATTCAGGTAAGAAATTAAAACTGTATGTTACGGTGCGATACTATCTACGTGAAATTACTTTTCAATTATTCTTGTTCAGGATATGATGTTTATGGATTTTACTGTTCGACGTCTAATGACCAGCAGCCTAGAATTAAACTCTCTAAACACAAAGAGTTTGCCGATTATAACACTCGTTTAAAGACTTTTGAAAACTGTCCGAAAAATTGGAATCAAAAATATCAACACTTTGTGATGCTGGATTTTTATACATAGGTATGTGACCAGTGCTCGAATTGGCCAAAAATAAGTAGGAGAGCTCAACTTAACAATATGAAAACTGCGTCCTTAGCATTTTGAAGACTTTTTTTTTTTTTTTTTACTCATTACTTTATTTAGTATTTACTAATAAATCATATTTCATTATCATACTAATATTAAAAAAAAAAAAAAGGTGGTATTTTCCACCGTCCTCCCGTCACAATAAAAAAAAGTAGTTGGGGTGCGCAAAAAAATTTAAAAAAAAGTAGAGGAGCTACGTCCCCCTGCGCACCCCACCAATTCGAGCACTGTATGTGACTATATATTATTAAATGTATTTTTATGATTCGTACATTTATTCAAATACTTTTTTTATAAGTGTATATAATTTTTAGGTAATGGACAAAATGATCAAATGTTATGTTACTGCTGCAGTCAAGGTTTGAAAGATTGGGATGATGAAGACGACCCATGGGTAGAACATGTGCGTTGGTCTCCTAGCTGTACACATATATTGTTATGTAAGGGTCAGTTATTTATCCAAAATAATAAAATAACGAAATAAGACTACTATTATTTGTTATTTTGATTTTCATATAAATAATACACTCACTGTCATTCTTATATATTATTGTAATTTGAAATAAATAAATGAACATTTTTAATATTGTATCTTGTGTGTTATATGAAACCATATAAAAGGTACGGCGGGTAATAAATAAAAATAGCAATTTTCGATTTAGTAAAAAATGTATTATACTACTACATTCATAATTTTCATAATCTAAGAGAGTTGTTGTATTTACAAGCGTTCGTATATACCAAAAAAAAAATCACACACGTGTGACTTTATCAGTTTTATTGTGTTCCGAATTATGTATATATATATACTTTTTTTCCAACTTAAAAGAAAATCAACAAAAATATTGCTAAAGTCGCCTTTATTTTTTTCACGCCTAAACCATTATATCCAGTAAATATTCTATACATTTTTAAACGTTAAATTACGTTTTACATTACAACATTGTAAATCTATGTAATAAATTTATTGATCCCCACTAGTAAGATATTGAATTCATAGGGACTTTTATCCGAAACAATTAAATTCATTGTGCTTAAAAATATAAATTTTACTATATAACTGTTGTGATACCGTTCATCGCTCAAATTTAATATTATTCGCAATGTTTATCATAAAACAAAATAATTATCTTAAATTGATATCATAACATAATCACTGATGTAATTAATACAATGTATGTACTTGTTCAGTTTAAAATTAATATTTGTATCATAAATGTAAACACTGTAAATTAATCTACAAAGACAATGTATTAAGTAACAGTATCCCTAACAAAAATCATATGTACCACAACCAATGTAATATATTATCCCTGCTTATAATTTTCGTTTCAATAAAGATGAGAGCCCTGGTGGTCAATTCCTACATTTTGGTGACATATATAGATCATAGATTTCATATAAAAAGCCGTAAAAAGCTATAAAATATGGACATTCCACTTCTCAAGCCTAGAATCAAATGAAGCAATAGACCACCAATCTCTCAAACATTCAGAAAGAAAAACTTGTCAGTCTTATTCATTTCAATTCCACAAAAACATTATAAAGTAGGTGATACATTTTAATTCCAATAATTTGGAATTATTTGATCCGAGAAGAAAATGACAAAACAGTAGTAATTAATTTATCTTTATACATACTAAATTTATTAACTAGTTTTACATGAGAATTATTAAATGCGTTCGAAGTGCTTGACCAAAAATCGTACCTACGCATTTTCTTATTACGTTTCATAGTTGCCGACTTAAGCTCGTGCCTTTAAACCGGAGACTATTCAAATGATTCACCAAAGTTTATAAAATTTGATACACACAATAAATCTCAATATTTATCATAACCCTTTTATTAAATTGTATTGTCATTCTCTAAAACCTTCGGACTCCACGACCCCAATAATATTGAACAAACTGAATTATAGTAACCGAAAGTAAGATAATTAAATTTATTCAAGTGCTCAAAAATGTATTTATTTATTTTTAAAAATCGATAATACTGATAAATTTCACAAAGTTTTTTCATAAATAAAATTTGTTTACTATAATTCGAAATATTTATAATAAGTATATTATCAATATATAACTAAAATTATAATATTTTAAGTAATACAAATACGAATTTTTAGGTCATTAAATATATTCAAAAACCCGATCCAGTGTCTTTTTAAAGTATATTTCTGTTTTCGTGTATTGAACCAAAGTAAGTTATTATCTAACCACCACTATTCAGTTATAAATGTACTTATAAGTTTACAATAATTTTAATCATTCAAAATGAAATTACCAAAGAGTTAATTTTACACTTTCCACCTCACTGTATGTTTAAATATTGTGATGAACAAATNGTATTATTAAAAAAAAAAAAAAAACAACTCAGTTTATAAGTGGTTAGAGAAGTCACATAGCTGTAGGAGTGCATCGACTGTATTGTAGACTAGTAATTTATCTTAAACATAAACAAATGGAGAGAGGAGAGGGGTAGTATGCTATGAGAGCATACCTATATGTATATCAGATTAATGGTCTCGTGGCAAGCGGATGGAGGTGACGAAAAAAAAAAAAAAAATTCATAGCACTAGCTGCATCTGTTTTCGAGTTACGTGCAATTTTTGGAGAACTTGTATTACGCGGTATCCTCCTCCGTGTGATGCTGTGGCTGATGGTAGTAATTATTGTTAGAAATGTACATATCAGTGTCGAGTTATACACCATTAATACGACATTCACCATATATATATATATAGTTTACTCACTATTAATTTTGGTGTGTAGAAAATGGAACAATTAAAACAAAAAATGAATAATCAAGCCAAAGGCATGGAATACATTAAAATGTCTGACCTGGTAGAGAATCATGTCTATCGAATGGTTTCATTGAAAAATTTGACAACGAAAAATGGTATTGTGGTGGTGTCACGGATGCCCGACAACCGACAAGTTTTTGTCACCAGAATACAGTTGACGGACGATGAAATTAAAACGTACAACGACGGCGACACCAAAATGTCTCTGTGTTACAGAGGAAAAACGGAAAATGCTTATTAATTTGATTTTCAATAAAATTTTTTTAATGTATTAACTTTACTTTCTTTTATAATCAACAAAATCTGTTTATATTTTTTTCTAATGATTCATGTACAACAAATTAAATTGAATTAAAATTGTATAGTTCGTTTACAATCTATTTGTGTTTACATTATTACTCCGATAGTATAGAACCTAATAGTAGTTTATGACAAATGTAAATTATACTGTAGATTAATATTATAAGATTGATAGTTTTTCAAATTGGTGGAATATTTAAAAACAAAAATCACAATAGCAATACTTTAGAGTAGATTTTAAGAAGAAAAACAAAAACTTATGTATTGAAGTTAAATTTTTACACACCATTGATAATATAATCTGTTAACAGTTCAGTAGTGTTTACTCCAATAGTAAGAGTACATTGAACTGAATAGTTGATTATAGAGGTGGCCATACACACGTTTAACTAATGTATTAATTTTTCAATAGTTGTATCATGTCATTTGTATGCGGTTTGTCGATAGTACTGGTTTGAATGTTCATTGTAGTATGAATCAGGGTCACCGTCAAACTGTTATTTCAGGGAATCGATGTTTGTCAGCGCCTGCGGGTAGGGTGACCAAACGCGCGTGCATGCACGTATTGAAATATTCGAATAAGTACTTTTTCAAATCATCGTGGAAACAGTTGGTCGTTATCAGGTAAATGAAACTATCGGTGTCCATGTAACAGAGTAGGAGTCGCTCGGGTCCGTACAACGGCATCATAACCTCGTAATGGAACTTGTACATAATACATTTACTTATATCCAATATGGCCTGTGCAATAAAAATTATTGACATTGTATCGGGCTTGGTCCAATAGTTCCATCGAACATCGTTCCTTGTCGGCGGCGGTGTTCATATTGTAACGTACGTGTCAAACCTGTACCTATATCGACCACTATCACGATCAAAATCGGTACATATCACTGCGAACCCGTATTTATCGTTTTTCCCACACTGATTGCAAAACTCTTTGAACTCGTTAAATTTCATATCACAACACACGTATTCGTCGTATGCATGACGTAGGTTGATTTCGTCTTATACGGTACGAATCGTTCTATGTAATCAAGAAGGATACCAAATAAATCTCAAAGTCGAAGAATTATCCGTACGCTTGCACATTAGACATAAATAGATACATCTCTCACTTTCTGAACACACCGGGTAGCGAATGGTTGTAACATGCCGTTGATTTTTAACAACAATCGTACAACCATATCATCATCATCAACAACAGTAAAGCCCAAGTCGATACGTTGCGGTGGTGGTTCCATCAAACGGTCTTGGACTGTGAATCGAACAGACCGTGTGACGCCGAGGAAACTTACGAAAGATAATATCGCATATCTAAAATCACTGGGCTGCCACGTCGTCAACAATGACAGAGTATCTACAAGTTTTGGAAAAATCCTCTCAAGACGATAACGTGAAACGGGATTATTACCTGGAACACCAAAGCTACAACAACTCGTACGGAAACAACGATGAGATTCGCATTGAATTGTGCAACAAAGAAAAATTCACCATACCGTGTGAAAGTTACTTGCAAATAGAGGGGAATATTGCAAAACCCACAGGAGCAGTTGGTAACATTGTAATGAATCAAAACTGTATGATGAATCTTTTTGATGAAATTCGTTTTGAGATCAACAATAAAAAATTGATAAAGTAAAAAACGTTGGTGTGACTACGACTATGAAAGGATATTGTTCGTTCACGCCCAACGATATCGTACGGTTACACNTTCACGCCCAACGATGTCGTACGGTTACAACCAGCCGGGTGGAAAAACGTGAATAAATTATACGATGATGGAAACTTTATGGACCATTCCGAATTTGTAGCTCATTGTCCGTTGTCAATGTGTATGGGATTTTTCGAACGGTATCGGCATTTACTGATCAACTGTAAGCAAACACTCATACTCATCCGAACGAATGCCGACCACTGCGCCGTAGTATTGGTATCGGCAAAAGACGAAGCAGAAAAAGCTTCGGTGTTAACCGTAGAAAATATTGCGTTGATCAGATAAACCAAAGTGAATATCACAAAAATTAAATGGGTCGTGAAATACTTTGAACCAAATGTGAAAATGGAATTGGGTCTGATGCGCATACTCGACAGCAAAAAATGGTTACCGTTAGAGTTTCAACATTTGAACACTGTTGTATACCCCCTTGTACCACAAACCACCACTCATACATGGCCAGTGCGTACGTTCTCGGGTGTTGAAAAACCTAGGTACTTACTCGTAGCCATGGTCACAGATGCCAATAAACGGGTACACGGTGAATTTAATCATTGTTTCCTGCGTAACATCAAGGCATACTTGAACGCTGACGAGTACCCGTACGAAAACCAAAATGCAGATTTTGACAAAGGCAAATTCTCGACATTTTATAATTCGTACGCACAATTTCAAACAATGTACTATGGAGAGATGAACCCATACCCTTTTTTGGATCGAATCAGCTACAAAAAAATCGGACCTATATTCGTCATAGATTGTTCAAAACAAAATGATACCGTCAAGTCGTCCACAGTGGATCTACGTATTGACTTTGAATGTGCAGAGCAATTTCCAACTAAAACTTCGCTGTACTGCGTCATCATACACGACTGTCAAATGGAATACAATGCATTCACCGGAGAAGTGCGCAAATTGTAAATATAAAAATCAGTAGGATACAAAATAAAATTAAAAAAAAATATATATGTATATATAGACATAATGTAATAATAAATAATGACAATAAACTATTAATTTTTTTATTGACATTTAGATTTGTATTTACTTAGATAAACTGATCGTTAATTTGCTGTACCGTACCATTAACCATAAATTCATATTTGATGTTCTGAAGACGTTCGAATAACTTTATGTACAGGCATCTCACAATCCTACACATAAAATTTGGTGGTCCATTGATTCGTATTTCGTTCGAATTCGATGACCAAAAACACCCAACATAATGCCAATTGGCGCTTTGACGTCCACATTTATCGGACAATAAGAGCAACTGGGAATAATTTCCTCGCAAGTCGGCCAGTCGATGATAAATTTCTACCGTGGGGTTGTTATCGACAATCGTATCTAGCTCGATGTTAATTCGTTCCAAGAGATCCATCTCGTAAGTGTCGTAGAACAATACTACTGATGAAACTACACACTATCACTAAATAGTGAGATTTCTAACGGTCGTATACGACGTTAACAACAAGGGAATGTTGTTGAATCATGATGATTCATCAATAAATACATTAGTGTGGTAAAAAAAAAAAATAAACATGATAAAACTTGTTAGGACACGTATGGATCAGACAGTGGAGTTAGGGCGCGTTCGCACCAGTCGGGCACAAGCGTCATTGCGCACGACACAATCACGACGTGATAGGGCATCTAGGGCTCACATTTTCATAGCACAGAGTTACGTTAGCGTGACGTCGTCATAGGGATTGTGTTTGTGTAACGGGCCAGCTGTAGTAGGTTCGGGTATGACGTCATAGGACTTACCTTTGGTCAGCGTTGAAGTCTGACGTCGGCTAGGGCCGCCCACCATAGGGCGGGCTTACCCTAATATCAAAGTTTAGGTAGACGTCATAGCGGCTTACTTTAGGTCAGGGTTCAATGATGTGACGTCGTCAACTAGGAGGAAGACGTCACGAGCTGCACCTGGATGCAGTCCCCACGGGCGCTAGGGCCGGGGGGTTACGGTAGGTCAGGCGTGACGTCACCATGATGGAATACATCACACCTGTGCACCCATTGTTATCCCGAGAACAATACATGACGTCATTTGTCGGCATCTTTGAGGGCCCGTACCCGCTATTTATATACTACTACTATTGTTTGAACGGAACGCCCGGTTATAATTTGCGGANAACTGATGAAAAGCCATAGATCACCTCTGACTCATATTCCATGTCGACAAACGAGCAATCATATGGGCCAACATGACGCTTTTGAATTTGTTGAATTAAATGTGATATATTGACAATTCTTCTACCACTTAATTCTCTAGAAAATTGAAGTTTTTATTGAATACATAAGTAAATTATTAATGAAATGCTTTACTGGTTATTCGGTTCATTTTCACTAATCGATGAAACACTATTTTTTTCCATATGGATACTTAAACTATGTTCCGATGTACTATAGTCACTTGAGTAAAAAAGATACAGAAAAAGCTATTTATAAATATTTTAAATTAAATTATAAATAATTTTATAAGTAATAATTATTTCTTAATAGGGGTTGAAATATTTTAAAAACTATTATGATATAATTACTCACTTGGATTGTGACCATTCTGTCATTTCAGAACTGGAGGGCGTATCATGTATGACCATACTGATTCTTAGTTTAAAAAAAATCAAAAAATTTTATGATAACAGTGATGTAACTAAAATTTTTATTAATCCTGATTTATACTATTTTTCAATAAACTACGATTTAGAGGAGTACTATTTCTTACATAATGAGATATATTATTATTATGTTAAAAATTAGAAGATTTAAAATGTGTGGTAATATTATCTCTACATTTTTACAAAGTGAAAAGCTTATGATATATTTAGAAAAAAAATTTTATAAATAAAAACATTTAAGACCCTTACGATAAATCCGGATTAATACTATTTTGAAGTAAATTATGATTGAATGAAGTGATATTTGTTATAGGATGAGATTTTTCATCATAATTTGATGTTGACTCATTATGTGGTATTTCATTCAATTTTCTATATAAAATAATTATTCGTCTTATAATAAGAACATAAAAAAATTTAATATGAATTTAAGGTATAAATTTTGAAGTATGTTTTTTAATATCTAAATAATATGTATTTTTAGAATTTTAATTTTATAAATCAAACACAATCAGAGTGAAAAAAATATGGATTATCATAAGCAGCCAGCTCTAGTGACAGCAAATTTGTTTTTATATACAGAAACAAAAATTAAGTTATCAAATGTACTTACGACTTATTTTTATGGAATCTTTTCTGGATATTCTTCATTCTTAATTTAAGTTTAGTTTTTGATGAAATATTTTTTCTTTTACAAGCACGTTGCTTTTTAGGTGACATTATAAGTAACGCGAGTTTCACAAAATACACAAAACGTGGTAAAGTTTAAATATCAACTTTCAGTGTAACGTTATAATGCACAATGAAGCAAAAAATAAAAGTATAAATTTTTATTTGGTCAGTATAAAATTTGTTAAAGATATTACCAAGAAATAATACACATAAACGAATGTATATTAGATACATTTGTTTATACCAATTATCAAACAAACGGATATAGAAATCATAAAATAAATGCCATTTCACATTTATCAAAAAAATCAAAAATACCTTTATCATATATTATTTTTCTACCATTTCGTTCAAATTCAATTTTCAAAGAATTATTATTTATAACTTACCTTAAATTAAGATAGGCGTGAAAAACCTGGTATGTGAAAAAAATGTAAATTAAAAATGTTTATCTCTGAATTAAAAAAAATACGCAATTGCAGATTTTATTTTAGATTGAAAAATTTTAATGTCGAAATGCTCATATAAAATTTTATTTAAATTTATACTCACTATAATGCAGTAAACTTAGTGCGTACGCCCACTCAATACATTTATAAAATAAATGTTTATGTAAGGAATATTCTATGTATCATAAATATATTCATAGACAATCAGAATTTTGTAAAATGCTGTTTAATAACGCCAAGGCCTATTATTCGTGTTACAAACTTTTTGTAAAACTGATACACGCGTCTTAAAACTCACAAAAAATTAAATGATATAATATACAACGTATAAATAAATTAGGACCGATGAACTGGTTTTGATCGTTGGCAAGGTAGCAGTTANGAAACTAATATAAGCGTGTTAATAACTGGTTTTGATCGTTGGCAAGGTAACAGTTGAAGGGTGAGAGTAATCGGTTACCGTCATTCAACAAAAAATTCGTCACGTTATAAATGCCACTAGGGACCGTCACATGTCGATAGACAAAAAATTCATTATTTTGCATAAAAACTGTTTTGCGCGGGACTACTTTATTTGATCTGTATCGATGCTAGAGTCCCAAATTTTTTACCAAATTATAAAGGAGAAAATTATCTTTGATCTAGCGTTTTTATAATTTTGATAACACAACTATGAAGCTATTTATTAAACATTTAAAAAACCAAAAAAATAGGAATGTTTAATAGTAAATATAAAGTACTAGAAATTATGTTAACAAAAAAATAAAAACGCTAGATCACAGATAATTTTGTCCTCTATAATTTGGTAAAAAATTTGGAACTCTAGCATCAATACAGATCAAATAAAGTAGTCCCGCGCAAAACATGTTTAAACCCGTTTTTTATTCTCTGTATGGCGTCCTCTTAATGCTAAAATGACCAACAAGGCATCTCTGAACAAAATAGGTAAAATATAATATAATAATTACAAACAAATAAAAACTTAACTGTGTAACGTACAATAAATGAAAGATGACTGATGACGGTGAAAAATGAACAGTTGGAGTACTTTACATCAAAATGTTGAAAACTACAAGGGTAGTCGATACAAACGGTTTACACGAAGGGCACACAATGGCATAGATTGGTATAGCAATTCTATACCCACGACGAATCACCAGGGTGGTTAATCCATTAAAGCGACTATGAGCTAGGTGCACCATAGAACCACGTAGCAAGGGCTAGCAATGGTGGCGAGAACGCAAAATTCACAAAAAGGACCGATAACAGTTCGGCGAGACACAATAAACACGTAGACTAGTATCCGACGTAATGCATCGCTCTCACAACCGGTGGTGGTAGTGCGCGAGAGACGTTATCAGTTATAGAAATACGATGTAGCAAAACGCCCTCTCGTAATGCGTACCCAACAACTATATCAGTTGCGTTTTAAACGCCGACAAGTACGGAGGTTTTTATCGAACTTGATTTCATTATAAAACTCGATATCTTACTACCTAGCGATATTTGTAATTACTCAAAAATCTTACAAACATTTTTTGAATATATACTGACGTAATATCCGAGTAAGACGTGTGTGCGTGCATTTAACGTTTTTTTTTCTCTTAATATATAATAAATATAATTTTTATAATCAATTTTCAACCACAATATTTTTAATTATGTCTGATAATTCGTCCAATAACAAAACAAAACAGGATACTCCTATCAAAAAATTACAAAATTCATCGAATTCAAACTATCACACAAAAAATAACATTAGAAGATGTTTGGAACTTAATTACTTCACAAGATTCAGGTTTAAAAAGCATAAATACAAAATTAATTTCAATGGAATCGTCTATTAAATCTTATAAAGATATCATCAACAATTTAAACTCCGAAGTTACCAACCTTAAAAAACATAATTCAAACTTACAATTGGAACTCGATTCACTAAAAAATAAAATCTCCGACTTAGAAAAATTTTCATTAAATACACACCCATCAGCCTACAACTCTGTTAACGAAACACTTGATAGACTCCGTCGAAATAAAAATATATTAATATTTAATGTACCCGACAAACTCGAGGAAAATTCCGATAATACGGACCATTTAGTGAACGATTTATTAAAAACCTTGAATGTAAATATTACAGTTACCAAAAGTAAACGGCTGGGAAATTTTAATTCTAAACCACGTCCAATATTAATTAAACTATCATCACTAGAAGATGTTACTACCGTCCTCAAAGCTAAAAATCGATTACGAAACCAAACTCAATGGCAAGGCATATGGATCAACCAAGATTTGACAAATATGCAACGAGAGTACATGAAAAACTTACGCAATGAGTTAATCCAAAAACGAAATGCGGGTGAAGCAAACTGGTTCATAAAATACATCAACGGATCTCCTCAATTAGCCAAAAAAAACTAATTTCCTCTCGAAGGTCATATCCATCCATTGTAAATTATTCAAAGTATGTAAATCAAACTAATAAACAATTTAAATTATATTATCAAAATGTTAGAGGATTAAGAACTAAGTTACCGGAACTTAAACGTAATATTTCATTATTAAATGATAACTGTATTATTTTAGTAGAAACATGGCTTAATGAAAATATTTTAGACCCACAATTAGGTTTAAATGATTATATTTTATTTCGTAGGGACAGATGTTCCATAACTAGTACACATCTATGAGGTGGCGGCGTTTTAATTGGTATAAGAAAAAATAAATTTGTTATGAGTAGATTGTCTAATACACTATCCGATATCGAACATGTCTTCATTCAATTAAAACTAAACCATACTTTTAACCTAATAATAGGAGCTTGTTACATTCCCCCAAACAGCCCGTTATCTACCTATAATAAACACGTTGAAGCAATTGAAGAAATCTTATCTAATAGCCCTAATGTAAAAGTTATTCTTGCAGGTGACTATAATTTACCGAATGTTACGTTCAGTAATGATAGTGATGGCCTAGTATTTAATGGAGTACATTCCGATAAAGCCGATATAATTTTTGATTGTTGCCAATTAAATGATTTTCGTCAATATAACAACAACTTCAATAACTCTGGATCACTTTTAGATCTGATTTTTAGTAATATTTCTAACGCCACAGTAACTATAACTAACGACATCTTAGTCCCAATTGATAATTACCATCCAGCTTTAAAAACAGTCTTCGAATTAAAAAGTTCTAATGTAAATATTAATTCTACCCATACCACTGGCTTTAATTTTAAGATAGCTAACTATTCGTTAATTTGTTATGAATTAAACAAAATTAACTGGGATTACCTATTAAACAAAAAATGCATAAATAAAAATATAAATTCATTTTACAATATACTATATGAAATTATAAATAAACATGTACCTAAATTTACAAATAAAAAAAAACCAAAATTTCCTATATGGTTTAATACCAAACTAAAACAATGTATTTTTTCTAAAAAATCTCTTCACGTAAAATTTCAAATAATCCAAATGACTATCGATTATTTTCCGATGCCAGAAGGAAATGTAAATTACTAATGAAAGAATGTTACCGTAATCATCTAATCTACACACAAAATCAATTATCTCTCAATCCGAAATATTTTTGGAGCTATATAAAAAAATTCAAATCTGACAACACTATTCCTAACGTGATGCATTATAATAATACAGTGGCTGATAATAGCTTATCAATCGAAAACATGTTTAGATCTTACTTCTCATCAGTTTATAATAAAAACAATTCTGTTATTAATCAAAACATCTCATTGAACAGAATTAATTTAGTAGATATTAATTATTGTTCACTTTCCATTAGTGATGTGTTTGATGGATTATCACAACTAAAACTAGACGTAACATCTGGCCCTGATTCTATCCCTGCTTTGTTTTTAAATTTATATCGTTATTCCTTAGCTTACCCAGTACACAAACTATTCTCTTTATCTCTAAAAACAGGCGTTTTCCCAAATTCATGGAAATCTAGTTATGTATTACCAATTTGGAAAACCGTAGATCGATCGATTATCAATAACTATAGACCTATTTCTAAGTTAAGTGTTCTACCTAAACTTTTTGAAAAACTCATTGAGCCCAAGCTATCAGATATATTGAAAAACACTTTAATAAATGAACAACATGGATTTCGCAAAAATAAATCAATTGATACAAATTTATTAACATTTTTCAACTTTTTAGCTAACACAGTTGGCTCTGGTGGTCAAGTAGACGTAATATATACAGATATAAAAAAAGCATTTGATACGGTTGACCACTCAATTCTTATCAAAAAACTATCCGACTTTGGCTTTGGTGATCCAATTTTATCATGGCTATCCTCTTATCTTACTGATCGAACTCAAATGGTAAAAATTAATAATAAAATTTCCAATGAATTTATTGTATCATCTGGAGTACCCCAGATTCGAGATTTAGGTGTAATACTGACAGATGATCTAATTTTTTCTGAACACATTAACATAATATATAATAAGGCTATTCGGAATTTAGGATTTATAAAGAGAAATTGTTCTGAATTTAACGACCCCAATTGTTTAATTACCTTATACATAGCTCTTGTTAGATCTACACTTGAATTCGGCTCTATTATTTGGAACCCAACTCAAGCAGGCCACAAAAATAAAATAGAAAAAATTCAAAGACGCTTCTTTCGAATGATAGCTCACAAAATAGGTATGGTAGGTAAATCAATCAATGATGTTGCAATCAAATGTCATATCCCAACCTTAGAATCAAGACGTCTATTTATTGATTTAACATTTATATACAAACTATTAAATAATAAAATTATCTGCCCAGAGTTACTTGATCTAATTTGTTTTAAAATACCAGCTTATAATACCCGATCTCAACAATTAATTTTTATTATTTTAGGGAAAAATAATTTCATTAAATATAGCCCATTAAACCGTATGTTAATGTCTTGTAATAATATTTCCAACTTTGATTTTTTTTATGATTGTCCTAACAAATTAAAATGGCTAATAACTAATAATAATCATTCTAACACAAATATTTAATGTTATATTCATAATAATTCATTACTTCTAATTTATATTATTTTTATACTTAATATCTAATTATTGTTCACCTTAATTTTATAAATGTATCACTGTATATTGTTAATTTTTTTAAATTGTATTTATATTATTATATTACTACCTGTACTACATTGCCCTTCGAGGGTGTTATCTTATAAATATAAATAAATAAATAACATTGTGTCTAATGTATAACATGATAAAAATAAAAAAAAAATATTTTAATTAGCTAGTATGCTTTAATTTGTAGATACTTAGCATCGTGTAATTCATTCACAGACCTAAATTACTCCTATAGATTGGGAATATCTACAATAAGTAAAATAATAGAAGATGTGTGCAATGAATTATGGGGACTTAAATTTTAAGTTGAGTTTCGTTTTAACCGCCGACAAGTACGGATGTTTTTTCGAACTTATTTCAGCTGTTACCGCTAAATTAGATGTTTCTCTTTATTGTTGTTTTTTGTGTATTTCTTTTCTTTTTTTGAAATTTCTTTCCCTGGCAAAGTTGTTCACTTCCATTGACTTCTTGGTCACGTAGGAATCTATATAAATGAAAAACCGACCGCTTAGCCAAACAAACTTCAAGTTTCCTTTATTACCACTTTTCTTTTCTTTTAAAATCTAATGCCTCCTATATTTTAAATCTTTCCTTATCTAATGCTTCGTTAACCAAATGGTCCTCATTTGCCTCAAACTTTGCTCAATGGCACCGATCAATCACCCCATACCTCTCAAATCTCCCCTGATTCCATCTCCTCCGCAAATCTATCGTCGCTTTCTCCCGCTTAAAAGTTGGTCACAATCTTCTACCCTATTTTGCCTTCAAACTTAACCTTAATTCAGTCCCTTTCTGACACCTCCACGAGGAGGAATTTATTGGTGATATTCCTCATTTTTTATTACTTTGTTCTTCTCTCAATTCCAATAAGTCCTTGTTATTCATCTTCCTAGCCATTCATGGTATAACTAATCCCGATTCTTTTTTAATCCTTAATTCCCGTAATGTGTCCATTATTAACTCAATTATATATTTTCTTTTATAGTACTTTTTATTATATTTCATTTTATTTTCAACTTATAACATAAATATCTCTTGTAAGTAATTTTATTACACTTTTGTTTTCTTTCCTGTTACTTCTATTGTTGTAAACGTATATATTTGTAATGTTAGTGTTGTTTCACATATTAATTGTTGAGTCATAATATTTTTAAATAAAGGCTAATTAAAAAAAAAAAAAAGATCACTATATATTTCTATCGTTTTTTATCTTTCTTACTAACTATGAGTACGAGACTCATACCACAATAATTTTAATATTATTAAAAATAACAAAATAGTAACTATCTCCATTTTTAACACGCTTATATTAGTTTCACATGTATGTTGTTTGTCATTTGTCGTTTGTTGTTTGTTGTAAGTTTGTAACTCCACGCGGCACGTGTTATTATGTCGCATATCCCGTCGTCTATGAACTTGAGACTAGACTGTCGTAACGCATTCACTCCACCCCACTTACCACTCACTAACAACAATATTTTCCTGTATATTTTTATTTTTGGTTTTCGTACCCATATACGCGTGCGTGTCATCAATTATATATTTATATATAACAAATTTTTATTGTAATTGACACGGCTCCGCTCGTTAATATATATACATATATATATATTAATATTTATATGTACGTATATGTTAATATTCATTTCTATATCCCTACACCCGCACCGCTGTAGCCGTATACAGGGTGGCCCACCACTCACTGGCAACTTAAATAACTTTTGATCCAGTTAATATTTTTAGCTGATTTTTTTTTTAATATTAGTTAGACATTAGGTCTATAGCTATATCTCAATAATTAATTTTTTTACATTTTATTAAAAATATTAATTATTTTTAAATTTTAAATAAAATGTAAAAAAAAAATCTAAGATAGCTATTTTGTAGAGTAGAATTTAAGAAAAATTTTAGTAAAAAAATATCTTATTAATATTCAGTAGTAAATATTCTGTAGCGTTTTGAAGTTTGTGAAATTTTGAATTTTCATGTACTATTTTACGGTATTAAACATTGAAATAGGTATTGAGAAAAGGACAGAAGAAAACGCTATCTTTTCAATATACTTTTGAATGAGAGTGATAAGTAATAATTGCCTTATCTAATTTCTTATCATGGTATTTATGCCAAGTTTGTAATGTATACACACTATCATCATATGTATACACAGTAATCATGAAAAGATAGCGTTTTCTTCTGTCCTTTTCTCAATACGTATTTCAATGTTTATAACCGTAAAATAGTACATGAAAATTCAAATTTTTACAAACTTCAAAACGCTACAGAATATTAATAAGATATTTTTTTACTAAAATTTTTCTTAAATTCTACTCTACAAAATAGCATCTTAGATTTTTTTTTTACTTTTTATTTAAAATTTTAAAAATAATTAATATTTTTAATAAAATGTAAAAAAATTAATTATTGAGATATAGCTATAGACCTAACGTATAACTATTATTTAAAAAAAAAATCAACTAAAAATATTAACTGGATCAAAAGTTATTTAAGTTGTCAGTGAGTGGTGGGCCACCCTGTATACCTTGTGTATATTGTTCCCCCCGCCACGCCCGCTCACAAAACACGGCTATACCTCGTGCATAATACGTTTACGTACTTCAGTCGCTTTACATGTATATACATTTTAATTACTATTAAAACTTATATATTAATACGCTTTATTCTTATTAAGAGATATATAGTGTATTTATTCCGATTACGGGTATTGTCGTATTGTCCGGCCGTATAGTCATTTTTCGTCACTATCTCCATGTTCCAGAGTGAGTAATTTACGCGCCTGCTGCTTTCTTTGGATGTGGTAGCCGTTTCTCAGACTCCCTCCCCGGAATCGAACCCTGATTCCCCTTTACCCGTTACAACCATGTTATTGATAGTAACTACTATCATAACATGTTACTAAAAAGTGAAAAATAAATATAGTTAAAAAAAAATAAAAAAGACGCTTTTAAAGCACATTGAACTAAAAAGTTAAAAATAATTTTTATGTGCTTTAAAAGCGTGTTTTTTAGTTTTATAAACTATATTTATTAAGTTACAATAACAGCACTTTAAAATTTTAACTTGTTCACAATTTTATGAATGTATTTTGCAGCAGCTAAAATTATAAATTTCAATATTCAATTCGATTGAAGTTCTTCAGGAAATAAAGAAAAAGAGTGAACAGTATTGGAAATGATCTTCATAAATAATTAAGATAACTGAGTATTTTTCTTGTTTATAATTTAAAAAAATTGATATGTAATAATATACTTATTACTAAATACTTAAATAATAAAAAGTGAATTATTTTACAATTTGTAAAAAAACAGTAATCTAATTTTTAGAAATAAATTTATTATATTTATAATTATTATAACGTAAATAATAAATAAAATATAATTATTATACGTAAATAATTACGTAATAAATCATTACATAATAACAATGAATTATAATATTTTTATATTTATCTTGGTAGTCAACGCGACGAATAGCCAGAAAAAATATGATGAAGGGTATGTATGCGATTTTTTAAATTCATTTTTACAAGAAA
>NW_026099823.1:15264-17975 GCF_025091365.1 Daktulosphaira vitifoliae | reverse complement strand
CACCAGCACAGGAGGAGCAGCCGGAGACGCCTATGGAGCTAGAGGACGACGGCCTGGTTCGGGAGATGGACCTGTTCCTCTTCTGCCCCACTTCCCCAGCACAGCCGGAGCCCCCGGCCGAGTAAGAGCTCCCTCANCTCTCCTGCCCCACTTCCCCAGCACAGCCGGAGCCCCCGGCCGAGTAAGAGCTCCCTCACACCCCAAGCGCGTTACGCGCGGGGTCTATACCCCTAACCCCCTCCCTGCTGCGCGCACTCCGCGGGGCACTACCACCCACTCCATCAAACATACAACGTAAGTATTGCGGCTTGTTATTGCGCTATGCGCACTCTAATATATTCGACCAAACACGGAACGCTATACGCGCTATTTCATTTGATTTCTAGAGTACAGCGGCGGCTTGGTGGGGGGGTATTTGACACGGCCACGGCGTTGTCACACGTTGACACCCCGCGGTCGTGTCAGCTCCTTCTCAGCCACCGCTTAACTGTAAACCGGACCGTCACACACACGCGTTATCGCCGTGGTGTAAAGTCCAACAAATGCCTAGCGTCGCATACCCCGCCGCAATAATACGTCCAGTCAGTTATCTCCGTGACGCCTTTATGTGCGATTCCTTTTGCGGTCTTCGTTTTTTTGTGCTTCTTGATACTTGCACTACGGATACACATCATTTTTCTTAAGTGTTTTTTTTTCAAAAACATCTATCGACTGTGAACCATACAACCGAGTTCGATCATTTTTCAATACTTTGTTTTTTTTTGTTGTTTGTTTTTCTTCTTTTGTTGTAATTTAAATAATAAACTTCGGGTCACGCCCGTTAATACTTAGCAACCTTGTGCGTGTAAATTCTTTTAAATTTTGACAGCAATTTGCACACAGTATTACACAATTTTTTTTTTTTTCATTTTATAGTACATAAAATAAGCTTTAATTTTATATATGTTTAAAGGACGCAGTATTTCCAGAACACTTTTAAAAGTTAAGTTGAAAAAGTTCTATTTTTTATACAATATTTCAAGTTTTGAACGCCTCCTATATATGGGGAAATTGTCCAATTTTAATAAAAAGTTTGTCAAATAAAAGATGTACTTATAATGTATTTAGAAAAAAAAATTGTGCTGATAATTAAATTTTTCGAAAATTTATAGCACTTTTAAGTTGAAAATTTAAAATCGAAAATATTAACACAAAAATAGCGTTTTTTTAACTACGGCAGCCATTTACATACAGAAGATAAAGTGTCGGGAAAAATTTTTTTTTTCATTTTGTATTACATAAAATAAGCTTTAATTTGATATATATTTAAAGGTAGCAGTATTTCCGGTACATTTTCAAAAATTAAGTTGAAAAAGTTAGTTTTTGTAAAACCCTCTATTTCTTCTCTTTAGGCGTTCACTCGATGAGGGCATTTTTCCTACTGTGTGGAAAACGTGCTCTATTACTCCTGTTTTAAAATCTGGTGATCCAACACTCGTTTCTAATTATAGGCCTATTTCTATCCTCCCTCACATACCTAAACTGTTTGAATCACTCATATACAGGTGTATTAAAAGAAGTATTAACTATATACTAGTAAGTCATCAACATGATTTTCGGCCAGGCAAATCTACTACCACCTGTACACTAGCTCTCACAACGTACATATTAGAAAGTTTCGAAGATGGTTGTCAAGTCGATGCCGTATTCACGGACTTTAATAAGGCCTTTGATTCGGTAAGCCACACACGTCTTATCTCTGAATTGGGATCGCTCGGTATTGGTAATCCTTTACTATCATGGCTCCAGTCATATCTCAGTTCAAGAAGGCAATTTGTGAAAATCAATGGTGCTACATCGGACTCTGTCATTACTCCTTCTGGTGTTCCCCAAGGGGGACATCTTAGTCCTCTTTTGTTTGATATTTTTGTTAACTCGATTAGTAGTTGCCTTTCATTCTCCAAAGTCCTTCTATTTGCCAATGACATTAAAATTTATTTTAAAGTTGATTCCATCTCTGACTGCAGCCAGCTTCAATCAGATATTGATTCTTTTTTTCGTTGGACCCAGCATATTGGCCTTTCGCTCAATATAAGTAAATGCCACACTATTTCCTTTCATAGAAAACGAACTCCTATTTTTTATCAATATACCATGAATGGCTCTCCTCTTGAACGTGTCACTACCGTTAAAGATTTAGGGTTCCATCTTTCTCAATCTTTGTCCTTTGAGCAGCATTTAAATATCACAGTTGGTAAAGCCTTGAAAGTTCTAGGTTTCTTAAAGCGTAATACTAGTCTTTTTACGTCCCATGCCTGTCTACGCTCTCTTTATTTCACTCTTGTCCGGTCTATTCTGGAGTATGGAATAGTTGTTTGGCACCCATATCTGGCCAAAGACCAACTACGCTTGGAAAGAGTGCAAAACCGATTCCTATCCTACGCCGCTTTTTTATTTAATACTGAACACCCACCTCATGATTATTCGTCCGTTAGATCATCCCTAAACATTCCTACCCTATCTTCTCGCCGATTAGATGCCGATATTTCATTTATCACCTCACTTCTTAGTGGTTCAGTCGATGCTCCTGACCTTTTATCTTCCATTTCTTTCCGAGTACCTGTACATTATAATAGATATCACTCTCTTTACCTTGTTCCCTCTCACAGTACTAATTACTCCAATAATCATCCTTTGCATAGAATGCTCCGTGTACTTAATAACTCTTAGTA
>NW_026099823.1:0-13269 GCF_025091365.1 Daktulosphaira vitifoliae | reverse complement strand
TTTTTTTTTTTTTTTTTTTTTTTTTAACAACAACTATAATAATAATTAAACACAAATTTTTTCATAAAATTATATGTATACAAATGTATGTTTTCATTGAGAAAAATAGTGTTTACATACAAATTACAGATATTAACATTAATAACAACAATAATACAATAATAATATATATATATATATTTTTTTTTTTTTTTACAATAATTCATCTACATTTGAGCTTACCAACTTTAAACGGTCAAAGCCTATCACAGCACTGAATGGTTTTTGACTAACTCTCTCGCCCGTTATATCTTTTACCACATATCTGTCATACCTGAGGACTTTTGTTATTTCATATGGACCTTTGTACTTTGGTTCTAGTTTTTTACTCTGTCCTGTCGCAGGCGGATCCCACCTAACCATTACTAAGTCACCTGTGTTGTACTTTGATGGTTTTTTTTTTCGTTCATTTATTTTTGTCAACATTTTCTCCCTATTTTCCTTTAGCCTTTCCGTTAAATCGACATTTTTAACCTTTTCTTTATTTAATCTAACTGTCTCTATCTCTCTATTCAAACTATTAGTAATTAATCCATTTGCTTTGTATTTATGTATAACATCAAATGGCTTACATTTTGTTGTTGTTTGTGTACTATTATTTACAGACCATTGTACTTCCATTAACTTCATATCCCAATCTCTGTTTTCCTCACTTTCAGTTATCATTGCTAAACATTTAATAATAGTACCGTTTGTTTTTTCAACTTGACCATTACTCCTAGGACTCTTGGTTGCAGTTTTTACGTGTATAATATTATGATCTCTACAGAACTTTTCAAAAATTACGGAAGTATAAGCGGAACCTCTATCGCTAATAAACCGAAGTGGCTTACCATAATGGCTTATAAAAAGTCGTACGTACACTATTGTTTCCTCCGCACTTACATCCTTCACTGCGCTCAAAACAACATACTTACTATAGCCATCTATAAAAGTCAGCACATATTTATTGTCCCTATCAGTCAACACAAATGGACCTACATGATCTAAATGTACAGTCAACATAGGTTGGTTACCCTTATCCAAAGGATGCCAATACACAGCTCCTTTATTTGGTATTTTATAATATAAACAATTTATACATCTATTTACGTACTGCGTAACAAAATTTTTTATATTAGGAAAATAATAGTTTTCTTTTATTTTCGCTAAAGTTTTGTCCACACCCAAATGTGAAAGCTCACGGTGGGCCTCACTAACTATGTCATATCTCATTCCTTTGGGTAAATACAATCGCCATCTTACTTTGGTAGTTCTATACAAACGACCATCCTCTAACTGATACTTGCTCGTTACACTCAAATCTTTATTATTAACTTTCTCTATTAGTTCTGCTACCTCAACACTGTTTCGCTGCATTGATGCTACCCAATCTGTAGTTATTTTAATACCAAATACGTGTAAACTAGCTGTTTCAATTGTTTCTGGGGGTTCTACGGGACTACGACTAAGTGCATCTGGTGTTGAATTACAAGAACCACTTATATGTTCGATAGTATAATTATACTCAGACATTTTGATAAACCAACGACCGATACGTGGCGATAAATCGCGTTTATCAGCTAATAATTTTAAACTATTACAATAGGTTTTTATTATAAAATGTATGCCTATTAAATAAACTCTAAAACGTTCGACGGAATTGACTATAGCTAACGCTTCTAGTTCATAAGAATGATATTCTGATTCTTCCCGTGTTGTTTTTCTACTATAAAAACTAATCGGGTGTAATAAATTATCTGATTGTCGTTGGAATAATACCGCACCGATACCGTCTTTACTAGCGTCGGTGTGTAACTCGGTGTGTGCCTCAGTGTTATATGTTTTTAAAATTGGTTTTTGTACAATAGATTGTTTTAATATTTCGAAAGAATTATGTTGTTCGGCACTCCATTCGAATTTAGTATTTTTACTCAACAAATTTGTAAGAGGTCGTGCCTTAAGAGCAAAATTACGAACAAATCTACGAAAATAGCTCGCTAAACCTATGAAACTACGTACAGCTCGAACATCTTTTGGTACAGGAAATTTCTCAATAGCTAATGTCTTTCTCTTTCCTGGTTCTATACCATCTTTACTCACTTCAAAACCTAAATACTCTATTTTAGTCATAAAAAATCTACACTTATCAATTCTCAAAGTCAAACCTGCCTCTCTAAGAGCTTGAAAAACTAATTTTAAACTTTCTAAACCTTCTTCAACCGTTTTACTTGGTATTATTACATCATCTAAATAAGCTGACGCTACTGTAAATAAAAGAGATCCTAGAGCAGTTGCTATCATTTTGGCAAAATTTGCTGGGCCGTTTGACACACCAAAGGGCATGCGTTTAAATTGATATAACCCATCAGGGGTGATAAAAGCCGTTCGTGCCCTTGTTACACTATCATTAATAGGAATTTGATAGTAACCACTAAACTAGTATCTAAACTAGTAAGATCTAAACTAGTAAAATATATGTTACCATGAAGTCTGTCAATCTGATCGTCGATTCTTGGCAAAGGATATTTATCTTGTATGGTCTTCGAGTTTAATTTTCGGTAATCCACACATAATCGAACATCTCCCGTTTTCTTCTTGACCAACAATACTGGACTGGAGTATGGTGAATTGCTGTCTTCCACAATATCAGCATCCTTGAGTTCATTGACTAAATTACGTACTTGTATTCGTTCGTGAAAAGATAGTCGATATGGTCGATATACCACTGGCTGATCGTCATTCATATTAAGTTTCATTTCCGCTAAATGTGTACACCCAACTTGTCGTATATTTTTCGCCACGAGATCACGGTATTCGTTTATCATTGCCAGTACGTCTTGTAATTGATCAGTGTCTAAGTCTGTGATAACTTCGTCTGCCGTAATTAATTCATTATTTACTTCACGAGTACACATTTCGTTGTTATTACAAAACTCAGTGAAAGTTACACCGCGGGTAACTGTGTCACCTTTTTTGACAACGAATTGTTCATTTGACAAGTTCAAAACAGGCACTCGTGTTAGTCCTTTATCGTCAGTCGAGACTAAACATCGAGGGACCAATTGTTTTGAAGTACGTAGTCCTCCTTCTATACATAATTCAGTTTTTGGTAAATTTGTACTAACCGATATGTGTCCAACATGATTTTTTGGTATTACGACGGCCGTAGTCGCCCATAGTGGCACTTTGTTGTTTGTGATAACAGCTATATTTGGTATGACTTGCTCTACTGTCAGTTCTCCAGCAGTACTAGTGATCATGATATGTGGTTGTTCAGTAAATGGGTGTCCCACTAACAACGGTATATCTTGTATTTCGTCAGGCACTACATTAACGGGCACTCTTGCTACTACTCCATCAATAGATATGTTTGTCTCAAAACGACCTAACGAATGAACTTTACCAAATCCATAACCAACAAATTCATCTGTTACTTGATCATCATAATCAATTAACAGATTATTGACATCACTCAAACGCATAGCAACACACGCTGCTCCCATGTCGATGTATGCCCTAACTGTAGCACCGTTTATGACAGCATCTTTAAAGTACTTGGACTGTGCACCTACATGTCCAACTTGAAGTACTGATCTATTATTATTTTGATTTGTCATAGTTATTTGTGAAGTACTTGACTTTGTTGCAGTTGTACTTAAATTTCTCCTCACATGACAGTCTCGTGCCTTGTGACCAGGAGTTGAACATTTAAAACAAGTTAAAGTCGGTTTTTGGGGACAAGTTTTTGAAGTATGACCAACAGCTCTACATCTAAAACACGTTACTTCTACTTTCGACAAAACTCTAGATTTGTTCGCATAGCCATTAAATAAACATGACTTTGATTTTTCATTTGATATGTATTGTGATGCAGACTTTAAATGTTGTAATAGTTCAAACGGACGACTATAATTTGTTAGTGGTCCCAGATAGTCACGATAACGATCGTTTTGCACACCAGCTACTATCCACTGTATAGTCTCACTGTCTTCCATTTTTGCTTTGTTACATCTGGACAATTTTTCATAAAAATATTCGATTATATTTTGTCCTGGTTTACGATTGTAACTTTGAGCGTCCAGTCTACACTGCATAACATCTTCCACAGACGATGATATAAAATTTTCCCTTAAAAGTTTAGTCCAACTAAACCAAGTACGCGAGATAGATGGTAGACTATCACGCCAAATTTTTGCAACGCCTGTCAGTCTTGACAACGCAAAGTGTTGAATGGCAACATCATCCCATTCATACAATATTGCGTACTCTTCCATTTTACTGATCCACTGATCGATTGCCATTGTACTATCTACTGGATCATACACCGGCAAAGCAACTGATAAGTCAGCCCACAAACGCATATGATTGTCACGTCCCATTACGCTTACACCACCACTCATGGCACCATTGCTCAGCCCCACTTCTTCCTTGTTGTTCAATGCCATACTTGCACACAACACAATGGGCAGCAAACCGATATTTTTTTTTTACACTAATGCGACCTTTGACAATCTACTACACCAACTACTTGGCTATTTTCGGCTCTGGACTAGCCCAAGTTAAAATTATGACGTACCGTAGAATACACGAATAATTTTCTTTACAGACAAAATTATAATTTTTCAAACACGCGCACTTAATTTTTTTTCAAAAAAAAAATTTTCGCGTTAACATGCACAATAACACAATAAAAAAAATGTAATAATTTTAACGTATATTTAACCACATTCGAACTAACCCTCCACTCGTTATCCACGCGTTTACCCCACACCTGAACTGTAATAATTTTTTTATAGGTCTAGTAGATACTTGTTAAAATAAATGAATAAAGCCAACTTTAAATATAATATAAAATATAAATGTATATTCCGTGTATAACAAATTAACAACACAATACTACCGCAGGTAAATCGCGCGGAGACGATAGAAGGTCAACTAACTCGTATTACCATCCATACGGATGACACAACGGTCGATCACCAGTACAGCAACGATAAGCTGACCCCTCTACTATATGAACTATATATATATCACATTTGTTCCGGCGATCTATCTTCTATACGCAAATGGCTACCATATTGAAAAATATACTATTTTTGTATGATAATTATGGGTTTTGTATTTTATTTTAATAGAAGTTGATGTTGCTTTTGCAATTATCCATCAATTTTTTAAAATTAAACACTATCTACAGATTTGCATCGAAGCGTTTCTTATGATAGTGATTTTAATCACTGTCAGATTAAATCTATACTGGACACTACTATGCAATGTCTCCACTGTGCTACCGTTTTTTTTTTGTTGTTGTTAATACTATCATTAACCTTTAATTTATTGTATATATTGAAATGCCGTTGGCGTAAAATAAATAAATAAATAANGGTCTATCATAATAACTCTTTTGAAAATTAACATAGTAGGAAAATAAAATACTAAATAGCTTACAGTCAAAATTACATCTTAAATCGATGTACGGGTAAACTTCTGAATTTAAATGGACTTTAAGATTTGTTAAATTACAGTGATCGAATTCAGACATTGATTTACTTTCACTATTTTTACGGTCTGTTTGAAACCCTACTATAACATAACGGGGCTTTTGAAAATTATTACATGTTTTAACGGTCCACGAAAACGATTTGTTTTGTGGTACAAACGGATATTCACACAGTTCTCAATTTCTATGGGCGCAATGTATAGGCTTTTTACTATCTAAAACTCTAAGTAATTATAATTGTTCCTTTTTGGTCACTTTGACGATTGGCATATTCCATACAACTTTTGTTAGTTTAGTTGATACGGTAGATAGTTCTTCTTTTGCTGTGGTACTCGTATCTAATAGCTTGACAACCTCATTATCATCAGAAGTTCCCGTGCTGCATTTAAGTTTTTCAGTGGACTCTTTCACATTGAATAATTTGATTACGTTTATGTCTGATGAACTTCTCGTACATATTAATGATTGGGTACAGTTTAAGAGTATTTTTTTATAATCTTCGGCAAAGTCTAGTATATGCGATAGCGGTATAATCCCAGAAAAATATGTACAATCGAAAAAGTCTTTATTGTCTTCAGTAGTAATGTCCCATGCCGCAGTGTGTAGTTCGTTAATATCAGCGGGGCTATATGAGCAATAGCCTTTCAAAGTAGATGTAATGCCCGGGTTGCGTACTTTTTGTATTTGAGTACCGTTTATTTCATAACGTATTTCAGAAAATAAATATGCGAGTCCATTGTTAATAAATCTAGGACTGGACTTCATACCATCAGGTTTTTTCACTTCACCTTCCAAGTACAAATAACTGGCACTTGGTAAAGTGTAACTGTCCATGTTGCGAATTTCAAATCGTATTTCATCATTTTTACCTAGCGCAGTGGAGCTATACGGCAAAAATGATTGTACCTGTTGACTAATTATTTTACAGTGACCGACATAACTTTCCGTCACATTTGCGTACTCTCGGTAGTGCCCCAACGTAGACACAAAGGTTTATTATTGTTTTATGTATATATATATTGACGACGAGTTCGTCGTCCGAGCTCTTCTCGAGTCCTCCCGTTGGATAAACTGATCAGCCCCAATCTCTCTAATTAGTGGACTACTAAAGGGGTAGAGTTTAGACCCGTCAGCACAGTCTAGCTCAAAAGTAGTAGACTGAAGGGTGGCTCCTCGTCAGCCACCAGCACAACTACCTTTTTACTATACCCACTAAAGGACGGTTAAGCCCAAACACTAGCCAGCTCGTTCACTAATTATCAAGATTGACTAAAGGACCAGCAGTCCAACCTAGACTCTAGCCGCACACACACACACAATTTCGAGATCACCGTGAATATAAAATATTTGCGCTAAGTCCAGATTTTTAAATAGTTATTTTATTTACGAAATGTATCAAACACAAAGTCATATATAATATAATAATTTAACACAAAAATTAATTAAATCTTATAAAAAAAATATAAAGTTATTCTTACATCAACGTCCTAACCCGTAACTCGACGTTTCTTCGACCAAAACGTCCAGTCTCGCCTCGCCCAGTATCGTCCCGTGTCGCCCCCCTATACTTTTCATGTTTCCCTTTTATATTCTTTTTCCCACCATTATTAATTTGTTTACCCTGGATTTCCCTTTTATATGGAATTATTATATTGCTTAAGAGTTCAAAAATTGCTTACTACTATTTTAAAGCTTATATTATACTAAAATCGACGTAATTCAATACTTCCTCATCTAATTACTACANTAATTATTTTACACTGATCGACATAACTTTCCGTCACATCTAAACATAAATCGTCCATAATTTCAAAGAACGTTTAACGATTTTAAAAACGATAAATTACGTTTGCTAATAGACTTATTCGTTTTTTCTTTTAACGGCGATTTTCTCGCAGATTTTTTTTAGGTAAATATGATGTTGTCTCTGCTCTGGGTGACTGTGAACTACATATTGGCCGACGAACACTTGAATATATATTATTATTAAACTTAAGAGCCATGGTTCTATGTACGAATGTGAAGGCGGAGAGTTAAAGTTTCCCCTCTCAAATCAACTATTTTACCAGATTGAGACCGTAATGTAACTTCAGCGTTGTATACGATGGTTGTGTTTAGCGGATAATAAACTAACGATTTAGGTACTTCTATAATTTTGTATCCTGCTGGAACAGAAGGAAAAAATGCATGGATCGCTTTGCTTGATTGTCCATTATCATATGAACCGGTCGCTATATTACACTCGACATATATAGTATTAACTTTTTAATTATATTTTTTTCTTCTTCTTTTTTTTTTTTTTTTTACAATGTGCTATGTGTCTAGAAAAACAATGTAATAAAAGTTTTTTTTTTTTTTTTTGTGTTACTAAGTAGCATACTATTTAATAAGGATTTTTCCTTTTTTTTTTTATAATGGAATGCGTATTAGTTTGTGTGTTGTACCAGAGTTAAATTTTTTTTTTTTTTCCAAAATGAAATAAAATAATAATAGTAAAGTTTAAATCCCAATGTTTTTAACACTACTTAATTCTATTTCCCTTTAATTTTCTATATTTAATTATTCCCTTAATAAAAATATATAATTATTATACATTTTTTTTTTTTTTTTACATATCTGTTCCGTTGTTGATTACTGTTATTTCTTCTATACTTTTTTGAATGGCTTCTTGTTCTTTTCGGTTAGCTTCCAGTTCGCACAATAGTCTTTCCACTTGTTTTGCTAATTTTTTTATATGATTTCTTTATTTGTGAGTGGGCCATTTTCTCTTGGGTTTTATTGAGTTGTATAAGTTTTTTTCGATTTCTTGTTTCTGTTCAGGTGTCAAATATCTCACGTTGGCGGGCTGTGCCATTTTCTGTTAAGTGTTTGAGAAATAGTTATAGTAATCCTGTGAGATTGTTAATTTTCAATCTTTTCACAATATGGTCGAAAATGCACTTAGTTAATCTTACGTCATACCTTGGGTCGTGATAGTGTTGTACCCCATGTTTATTTCCACAAATAAAGAAATGTGTTTCCCCTAAGCTTAACATGTTACCATTTTTGTAACACATCCCTAATGTCTGTTTAAAATAAAGTTCCCTTGTTCTTAGATTTGTTAATGTTAGATAAAATGTTTTTTTATTATCTTTATCTTCCGTTGCAGAAATGTTAAGAATTTTAACCTCTATGTTAAGTCTTTTTAAAATTTCACCGTCCGTATTTCCCCCAAATACTATTATTACTGGAATTTCTGAATTGTTAAAAATTGTTCTGTGAATAAAATTGTGGTTAAGTGTGTCGGTTATTGCGAATTGACTGTCGTGTAGTTCTGCTAAGAGAGGGTAGGCCTTTTCTTCTTTTCCTTCGAATATTTTCAATACCCCACTTGAAAAAGGCGACCAGAGACTTTTCGTTAATAATTGTGTGTATTTTTTACCCAGTATTAATGGTGTCCCTTCTAATTTTATTATTTGATCTTTGTCTAAACTACCCGATATGGCCCCACTTACTAAGACAATGTCATGTCTCCTAAACATTCCAAATTCAAAATCTATAATATAAAATTTGTAATTCCTATCCATATTGTAAAAAGTTGTAGTAAAAATATCAAGAAGTCAGTCAAAATTACAAGTTAGTTTTATGAGTTTTACCTGTAAAAGATAAAATTTATTAGCTTAAATTAATGTTATATTAATCGACCATTTCCCCTTTTATTTACTGCAATATTATTATTATGCATTATATTTAAAAATATTTTTTTTTTTAAATTAAACCGAATTTCAAATATTTACAATGAGGTATGCTTATAATTAATTTTTTATTCTTGGTTATCTGTATCGCGTTCATGGCAAGGTTTGAGTCTTTGTACATGTACTGTGTCAATGACTTCTTTACCATTTAGAATTAAAGCTACTTTATAATTTACATCAGATTTCTTTTCTATTATTTTAAAAGGTCCCCTGTATTTATAAGTTAACTTTTTTGAATTACTNTTTATAAGCTAATTTTTTTGAATTACCTGGTGTTTGAAAATTAAACTTGACAAAGACTTTTTGTCCAGGTAAATAATTTACAGTTTTATGAGTCTTATCGTAGTATTGTTTTTGTTTGTTTTGCTCTATTTCTACTAATTTAGGAATTTCATCTCTTATAGATTGTAACTGTTTCAAGGACTCTAACCTGTTAAAGTTCAATTCTTCGGGCCAAATTTTATTATCTAACGGCTGAGTAGCTTCTACTCCAAACATAAGATAATATGGTGAATATCCCAACCTAGAGTGTGGACAAGTGTTATACGCGAATACTACCATTTTATAATATGATGCCCAATTCTTTTGGTTGTTATTTACATAATGCGTTAAACTATTGTATATTATTTTATTCATCAACTCTGTACTCCCATTACTTTGGGGGTGGTATGCTGAACTAAAACTTTGTTTTATTCCTAGTTTCTCACACACTAATTCTACTTCCTTATTCCTAAATGGAGTCCCTCTGTCGCTAACAAAAATGGAGGGGGTACCATAAGATGTTATTATATCCATTAAAAAGTCTATTGTGGCTGCTCCATCGGCATTAACTACTGCCTTTGCAAAAGCCATTTTTGTCGAATTGCAAGTCGCTACGATCAAATATTTTTTCCCTTTAGATATAGGTAACGGACCTAGATAATCAAAGCAAAGACGAAAAATAGGTTTTGTTGATTCTAACTGAATAGGTTGTAATAGTCCGAGTTTTTTACCTGTAGGGTTTTTAATAAGCTGACAAGACATACAAGATTTAATGAATTTAGTTGTGTCCTGTATCATAGTCGGCCAGTAATATTTGGTTTTTAATCGGAGTAAGGTTTTACTAATGCCGAAATGTCCGGAAAGAACTGACTCGTGATACGATTTTAATACAACATTAACTAAAGTTTTTGGTATTACTAATAAATTCTTTATTTCTTTGGTTGACCACTCTTTGAAAAATAATAATTCATTTTTAAAACAATACTTTCTAGATTTTCTTTTGTATTTTGAGTCATTTTCCCCTTTAATTGCTGAAATTATTCCCCCACAAAATTCATCTTTTAATTGTTCCTCTTTAATTAAGTCAAGATTTAAGGTGTCAAAGTTAATGTTGTCATTATTATCGTTTTCTAGAATATCAGTGATTTTTAAAGTGTCTATCGGGTAACGCTATAAACAATCTGCTGCTTTGTTCCAAGATCCGGGTTTGTGTTTAATTTCTAAATCGAATTCAAGTAGTTTAAATATAAACTTTGTAACTCTTGATGAAGGATTTTTCATTGTTTTGTAAAATTGAAGGCTGGAGTAGTCACTATAACTAACGGTTTTCCTACCTACGAGAAATTCTCTGAAATAGTTTAAAGCAAAAACTACAGCTGACATTTCGAGTTCGGTTGTTGAGAAATTTTTTTCGCCGCCTTTAAGTTTGCGAGATGCGAAAGCTATTGGGTGCCTTTTACCATCAGGGCCTTCTTGTTCTAATATCCCCGAGAGCCCCTCTAAAGATGCATCTGTCGTTNTAATATTCCCGAGAGCCCCTCTAAAGATGCGTCTGTCGTTACAAACACAGGATAATCATCGTTAAAATGAGCTAGTACTGGTGTTGTAATTATAGCTTGTTTTAAAATATCAAAAGCCTCTTGGTGGTTATCCTCCCAAACAAATTTTTTATCTTTTTTTGTTAAGTCCGTTAATGGACTGGCAATTTTTGCGAAGTTTTTAATAAATTTCCTGTAATAGCTCGTTAAACCGACAAAAGCTCTGACATCTTTTGTTTTATGTGGTACCGGAAATTTTTTTATTGATTCAATATTTTTCTCTAATGGCGTAATACCTCTTTCAGAAATTTTGTGTCCTAATAACTCTATTTCCGAACTAAAAAATGAACATTTATTTGTTTTAAGTTTAAAGTTTGCCTCGTCAAGCCTAACAAAAACTTGTTCTAATCTTGACAAAGCTTCTTCAAAATCCCCACCAAAACAACATATATCATCCAAGTAGACAATTATTGTTCTATAAAGGTAATCACTAAAAACATTATTTATTATTCTTTGAAAAATTGGGCCTAAATTTTTAAAACCTTGGGGAATTCTTTTGAATTGATAAAGTCCGAAATCTGTAATAAAACCAGTTTTGTACCTGTCTTCTTCTTTTATAGGACACTGAAAATAACTTTGTGTTAAGTCAAAGTTAGAAAAATATTTAGCTCCCTCAAGACTCCTAAAAAGATCTTGTGACCTTGGAATTGGGTATTTATCACTAATAGCTTGTTCATTTAATTTCCTATAGTCTACTAGAAATCTATACTTTCCCGTATTTCCTTTTGGTGTTAAAAATACTGCCGCCGCGTAATTACTTCTGCTCGGCTCAATAATATCAGATTTTATGATTTCGTCAATTAGAGTTTTTAATTTTTCTGGTTGAGAAGGGGACACACGATATGGCGGTTGAAAAATTGGTTTGTCTGATTTTAACCTTATTTCGCACGGTTCAACATTAGCGCAGCCTATTTTAAGTGGATCTGATGTAAATAAATGTNTCTCTTTCCTTTTTTTTTTTTTTTTTTTTTCAGCACAATAATAATGCTCAAATTAATTATACATGAATTTTTGGGTAAATAAAACAACAAACATGTTATATGTTACTTATATGTTTTATTTTAAAAATATTATACAATTTGATTACATTATTTAATTATAGTTAACATAAAAACTACAATAAGTAGGATTTAAATTCATATGAAATAAACATGATGGATAAGAACTATTTGTTGTCAGTTGTGTTATACGAGGACAGCCAATATCTTCCATGTTAATGACATTTACGTGTGGCATATACTGTTGTAAAATGTCTCTTTTTTGTAACCCTTTTACAAATATGTCTGTAAATTTTAACGAGTTTAAAATTCTCGGTAGTTCTTCAATTTCTACGTCTCCGTACTGAGGTTGCATTGAATGTCGGTGCTTTTTCAACCACGCGTTAACATTTCGACTTTTTCCATCTGTTGGAGTTGTATGTTTAAATATCCAGTGTTGTGGTGTAGCATAAGTGTCAGTATCCACTATAGATAGTTCTTTTATAAGATACTCGTTATTCGATCCCAATATACACTCAAAATCGGCTATTGCTGTAGCCATTATTTAGTTTGTTAACTAGTACGTTAAGGATACGGATCTTGTTCTAGGACGTTTTATTTTTTGAATTAACGTATACTGGAGTCAGTATAGGCTTCGTATTTTACAAAACCTTTAATTTTATTAATCTGTTCTTCTAGCTGACTATATCGTAACTTAGAAGTTGAATCTATTGCGTTAAAATTAGTATTTAAATTTTCAATTTTAACTTCTACTCCGTGTATTTGTTCATTTATTTGTTCAATTATTTTCCGATAATTACTAAGCGTTTCAGTAATTTTTATAATTTCTGTTTCTAATTCAGATAATTTAGACTCTAGTATGCATATTTTTTTTATTCTTTTACTTTCTAATGATGAACCAAAAACATCCATTACTGTTAACGTTTACGAGTGAACTAAAAATATTTTATTAGTTTTACAGATTTTATTCTGCTCCAATGATTTTTTATATTTTAAAAAGTAATAACACACAGTTTAATTAAAGATAGGTAGAGGGGATATGTCACCTTAAGGTTAAATAAATATACATATTTAAATATATATATATTGATACTTTATTATATGGAGTAAAAAATACAATTAATAGTGCATATTATACATTTTTACATTAATATCTTACA
>NW_026099822.1:10608-18004 GCF_025091365.1 Daktulosphaira vitifoliae | reverse complement strand
AAGCTTGATAACTAATATTAATTAATTTAATATTTATTAATTATTTAGAAGATAAAGTCAAATTCGTCATATTACTACAGGGGTGGTGTAAGACGATTTTTTTAGTGGAGCCAGTTGACATACCTTAGCATTATTTAGGTGATTCATAAAATATGGATTATATATGTATTGACAAATTAAGAAGTTACNATTATATATGTATTGACAAATTAAGAAGTTAATTCCTGTCCCCTTAAGAAAATTTGATTACATCATAAATTTTTAATTGGTTACATTGAGTAATTAAGAAAAAAAATCATCCTGACAACTCCATATGCTATGCTCCTAGTTAATTATAAGGTTTATTTTTTAGTAATTGAACTAGTACAACTATTTATAATCAAATAATATTTTTTATAAAAATTTAATATTTTAATTCACTTTAACATTATCATCCGTACACTAAATAAAGTAAATTAGTTAGGAAAATATATTTTTTATTTTAAAACCTGTGTGTTTTTTAAGTTATCTGGGAAGTTTCATAACATTAACTGAAATATTATTGATATGAGAGCAAAAAGTGTTACACATAGCTCAAGCTTGCCTTACTTAGGAAAGTTAAAAATGGATTTTCACAGCAACCTATTTTATGTTTATATTTATTGATTATTAGGATAAATATTCACGAAAACAATTAAAAAAATAAGTATTTTTCTAGTTATTTTGCTGATTTTACTACAATATTCTTTTTCGGGACAATGCAAATCAGGCACTTCTACGTGACCGACTCAGCCACATAATCGGACTTTTTAATACAATATAATCAAATATAAAATTATTTTCGTCATAAATTCAAAAAATATTATTTTTTTCATAGATGTTATGACAATTATTATAATAAACTAGTTTTAAGGTGTATGTTATGAATTTGAAAATATCTTATTGAAATTTTCACAGCTTTGCAAACATGCAAAACTGTAAGTGGGCATAAANAGCTTTGCAAACATACAAAACTGTAAGTGGGCATAAATTAACTTCAACTGAGTCACGCAGTTATTTTGAATTTTATACTTAGGTAGAATATTATTTCAAATACCTTTAGGAATATTCTTTTGAATTATATCAAATCTAAAAATTATTTTACATTTTATTTATTAAATAAAATATATAACTCAGACCAGGGGCGGACTGGCCCGGTCGGCTGGTCGGCGATTGCCGACTGGCCCCTCACCCGTTTTATGTTTGGCCTCTATGCTTTGATTTCCATTTTTACTACAACAAGTTGGAAATTCGATTGCATTTATTTTTAGAATGTCATTATAGGTTTTAGGTGTTCTCAGAAGTAAAAACCCAATGTAATGCGTTATCTTGATATCGATATCGTTATAACTTATAACTTATATCCTACAAATTACAGTAAGTAGTACAATGAAATAACAACGGTTTGCGGTAATACATCGTGCTGGCGTGTTTCTTTTCTTTAGTTTGTATTTTTGTTTCGTGTGGAAATCGCAGATGAGCTAATCGTTTTCGTTTAATCTGTGTACTAATAAACTATTGCCATAAAACTGATATTATAGTGTTATTACCTATCTAATAGATAGTATCTATTGCATTTCAAAAGAACACATGAACACAATCGACCACAATAAACCGAGCGTGGCACGCCGTTAACCGACACTCCGCAGCCCGCACTAAATTTTGTATGATTTGAGGATTCATTGAAACGTTCTATTAAGTTAAGGTATAAAAACAATAAAATTAATTATTTCCTATTGATTAATAATTATAAATTATGGCTCTATTTGACTTTTGAAATTATTATAAATTATTAATTAAAAATTAATTAGGTAGGATGTAAGTAGGTATTTGTACGGTACGCGGTGCAATTACTCAACGGCCGCCGTCCATTATGTTATTCCGTACCTACCAACATTTTAATATTGTCTGACCGTCTTTTGAAAATTGACTTTGACGCGTTCTTTCCTTTTCGCTTTAAAATTAAATTTACCATCTAGCCATCTAAATATTAATTATAGATACTTAGTTTAGTTGTAAATATAATATCTACATGTTTTCTAACATATAGTTTTATATTAAGGGGCCTGGAATTTGGATTCGTAAGAAACCTAGAAAAAAAGAAAACTAATTCATAGACACATTCAGAATTAAAATTTTTTTATATCTGTTTAAATTTGAAAAAAATGGATAAAATTATTTTTTAAGCACGTAAACAAAATTTACGATGAGTATTTTTTTTCTAAATTTAGTATGGAAGAACGTAAACGTAGCATTAGTGATGGACCTATACCAAAACGTAAATCTGGTAGAGCACGCAGAAAAGAAGCAAACCAACAAAAACTACATAGTATTGCACTAGACAAAAAACAGTTAAAACTTAATTTTGGACAAAATCTAAGTGAATTAAAATCTCAACTTGTTTCAACTCACCAAAATGACGACGACGATTTAAAACATCATGGATCTATAAATACAGACAAACAGATATCACATTTTCATCATTATTAATCCCTGTAACTAGCAATAATTCTACACACAAGGAAAATGTAATAGTTACTGAGACTGAAGTTTCATTTAATTCAACTCATGGTTCTGAAAGTTCTGTAGATTTAAGAACTCAGGAAATACCAATAAAAACATTGAAATTGAGNAATATATATTGTGGGATTTATTAAGTATATTACCTCCCATTTTTTCGTAAAATAATCATTTTTATGGCAAAATCATTATTTATGTATATATACTTGTTTTATTTTATATAATAATAAATTGCAGTCTTAACTAAAAATTCATTTTATCTTAATGTTATGACGGGGGCTGCAAATATTATGCCACTTACTCCGGCACTTGTAAACTCTTTATAGGGAATAAGTGGACTGTATATTTGAATATGATTGTCTGCTCACACATGACCTTACTTGAAGCCGGAAAGGTTGTCTACAGGAAACAAGAGGGTGTGTGAAACAGGTAACAACGGTAACTTAATTATGAATAAAAATAATGACTAGAATAGCAGTTATCACATCCTCAATCCTATTCAATCCTTGAACAAAACGGGCGAATGATTAGATGATAGATCACATATATTATGAATAGAGTGATTTATATGATCCGGCATTGATGATATAAAAAAATCAAGTAAGTCAGGTAGTCTATTCCTGCGAGTTGGTCAGTAAGTAGGGCCAGGAGGTGAAATAGTTGAAAAACCGTAAGATAGAATAGAATTGTAAAATAGCCTTCCTCTAGGGTTTTCAACGCGACCACCCCATAAAGGATGCTTGGCAATAATATCACTTCCAGCGATGAACTTACGTCCTAATGAAGAAATAATCTGCTCTAAGTGGAGCTAAGATATATTTGGTCGAGGAGGACACTATATTGCTGAAATAATTATAGGAGTATGATTTATTGAAATTTAAATATTTGTTTCTTGGATAATGTGTAATAGTACACTTGGTAGAAGGTAGTGTTGTATTAAGGATGAGATAAGACTTGCAGAACCCGCATGTGNAAGGATGAGATAAGACTTGCTGAACCCGCATATACCGTACTATCTGGTTGGTTTGTTTTGTAATTATTTAAACCAGGAAAAAAATGTTTGGAGTTATCTGTGAAGTGTGTTTCAGTGACTAGAGCTATATCAATTTGATTATCTATTAGAAAGTTTAAAAATTCGGAATCTTTTTGTTTAAGACCGTTAGCATTCCAAAGAATGGTATTAAGAAACTTATTATTAGTTTGATTATTTGTCATTATTTGGGATTAATTTGTTAATTACAGTAATAAGTAATTAAATTAAGGGGTAAATGAGTATTATTATATGCTCGAATGTCATTGTGCATAAAGAACTTTTTGAAATAAAAATAAAAAAAAAACCCAGCACAGGGGGGTCTCGGCACAGTGGTGACGTGGCATAGTTGGATCAAGTATAATGATATCTGACAGTGATTAAAATCACTATAAAAAAAAAAACGCTTCGATGCAAATCTTTAGATAGTGTTTAATTTTAAAAAATTGGTGGATTATTCCAAAAGCTTCATAAACTGCTAGTTCCTTATTAATATCCTGATTATGATAAAGTATGTCGACTGAAAAAAGGAATATTAAAAAATAGTATTTCTCATAAAAAAATAATGTTGATCCATACACTTTTCAATATGTCATAGCATTATAAAGTTAAAAATGTAAAAAATAAAATCGAAAATTTTCATACAATAATAGCATTTGGTAGCCATTTTCACCGCGAAGATAAAATAAAGTCCGAAATTTTTTTTTGGCATAATAAAGAATATTACATTAACTTTAATTTAATATATGTAAAAAAGTGTCAGACTTTCCGGAACACTTTCAAAATTTAAGTTGAAAAAGTAAATTTTTTGTGAAAAAGTTGTCATTTTGAATCCCCCCCCGTAGGCAGGTAAAAAGTCAGATTTATAAAAAAAATATACCAAATGATAAGTAAAGACATCAAACATCTATATAAAAAGAAATTATATTGATATGTTCATTTTTAAGTTACGGCAGTTTTTAGTAAAAAAAATTGAAAAAATTTCGAAAATTAGCGATTTTTAAATTTGTAATTTTTTCGGAGGTTTCCCCCATTTACGGGGAACGAGGGAAAGTTTTTCAATTTTCAAGGGTAATGTCTTCGACTAGATACGATTTGTGATCTTTTGACGTATCATTGAAAGAAATCGGTTCGGTGAGAGCTGAGAAAAAGTGGTAACAGACACAAAAAAAAAAACACATCTTAGTAAAACCAATACCTTCTCAGCTTCGCATCGAAGCTAAAATATAACGAAAAATGTACAAATTTTGCTTTTAGTCTACAATAACAAAAAGGAAAGCAAAAAAAAAAGTATTAAAATTAAACAAACAATAATTTTTATTCAGTCATGTTTACAGTCAGAATTTTTTTTTTAATAATGTTATAATAATGATTTCATAACTTTATTTTTTTTAATTTCTGCCTGTTCCGTAATGAGTCCTGTATTTACTTTAAATTGGGATAGATTGAAATTACAAATTAAGTACACACATAGACATATTTATAAACTCACTTGAACTTTAATTATATTGAATTGAATTCTGTTGTTTATTTCCCACATAAATGACTCTAGTTTTTGATTAATTTCTTCTACTATAAAAAAATAATTTTTAGTTTTGTTACATGGCATTTCGTTTTCGTCATGATGAGACATTAATATGTTTCAACAGATGACATAAGGATTAACATGCCCTATACTTACCGTTGTATTCGAAAATGTTACCTTTTCCATTGTAATTTAAAATAATGTGTTTTTCTTTGAATGACTTAAAAATGTAAATAACAATAATTATAAAAAATAAATAGAAATTACATTTTCTGGAATGTAAATAATTTTAATTGAATATTTTTTCTTAAAAAATTTTTCATCCAAAAAAATATATAGAAAAAAATATTCTAAATTTCAAATATTTGTTCCATTTAGGTTTTCTATAAGTTCTAATAAACCATCCACAGTAATTTCGACATAAAAAATTGTTCTTAAGTACGCTAAAAAATACTGATTAATCTGTTCATAGAAACAATCTCATGTATCTTTTTAACATAAAGTAATATAATCCAAATGACTTTTTTTTAAAAAGAGGGTTTAAGCGTATATGACATACTGTTAACATAACATAACTGATAGTGATTAATTGATTCATTTTGTCACGCTTTCATCATACTAACCTTTTATTCATTACAATTATATAACCTTACAAATTATATATAATAAGGATGTTTCTTAAGAATATATTATAACTCAATTAAGGTTTACTGTATGTGTAAAAATAATGAAATCAAATGATAATGTGTTTAAGCTATCGTGGATTTTCGTATTGTTTAAAATAATTATAAATATTTCCACGAAACCTAACAAGACAACAAGTCCTTTTGAACGATAGTTACACGCTTATGGTTGTAACTATATTGTCGGCTTAGCATGTATACGGTTTGGTAATTTTTCTTTAGTTCTAGGAAATACTCCAAAAAGAGACATATTACGCACTATGTGGCAAGAACTACAAAATAATGGATATATAATCAAAAACATTAACAACACATTTAGGCAAGCAGAAAAAAGAAAATCATAATCAAAATTGCTCATCGTGCAGTAATGGTGATGAAAATAAAGAAGATTACAATAAAGGAACACAAATACTGCCGTATATAAAAGGAATTACCGATCGCATTTCAAAAATCACAAATAGATTTAAAATAATAACCGATTTCAAACCGAAGAAAGTTTTAGGATAACTACTCCGAAACCAGTGAGGCCATCTATCAGAAATGCAAAAACCCACAGTTTATGAAATACTGTATTAATATGGTAAGTCATTCATTGGACAAACATGAAAAGAAAAAAACAATACGAAAAAGACGTAGATTACCAAAGGAAAGAAAAATCCGCGGTAGTTGAACACGCCAAAAACAGTGAACACGAAATCCAAAGTCAGAATATTGAACTAAGAAGCTCATTTTAGCAAACGGATGTACAAAGAAGCAAATGAATAAAAACTGTCCAGAAAATTACAGCAGAGAAGATAAATGAACTATCAAAGAAAATAACGTAATGTGTGAAAAAATCATGATTAATATAACAGAAATTGACGATGTATAAAAGTAAGAGCTAAATGACAAGAATTACGTAAATAACAACAAAAACAAGATGTAAACAACAATCAGACATTTGTTATCAACAATACGACGCAAACATAAATATCAAAATTATCAGTTAACAACTGATATAAAAAGAAACCGTCAAAAACCATAAAGTGACAGTATAATTATAACCACGAGCCTGTAACTATCGCTCTAAAGATGGACCAGCGAAATCAAATAATTTCATCCAATTATTACATCGAAACATTACATCACATAATATGATTTAAATTAACTATTTTCTTTTGTCACTAACAAATTTTGTTTATATAATTTCTATTATTTGTATCCCCGTTATACTAGGATCTCCTTAACACTTAAATAATAATTTGGGGTAATTCACAATACTTTAAACATAGTTTGTCTGTACTTTAACCATGGTCTTGTGTTATATTAATTAGGAGACAGTAGGCAAATTGATACCTTGATGGCTTTATTAAATCTATTAAAGAAAATATTCACTATAAGAACCTAAAATTTGGAAAAAAATATTTTTTGATATATTTAAATCACTTGGTAAAAAGCTCACTAATTCATTTTCATTATGTTTAAAATTTTTATTAGCTAAAAAGAATGGTCAGAATAATTTTTTTAATGGGGTATGCTAATATACATTAGTATAATTAAAGTTAAGCTTAAAAATGTATTATGAGTGTAATCCCTAGTTAAAAGGAATCGCCACCAGTCTCCTTAAGAAATATTGTAAGC
>NW_026099822.1:0-9053 GCF_025091365.1 Daktulosphaira vitifoliae | reverse complement strand
ACAAACTTCAAAACGCTACAGAATATTTACTATTGAATATTAATAAGATATTTTTTTACTAAAATTTTTCTTAAATTCTACTCTACAAAATAGCTATCTTAGATTTTTTTTTTACATTTTATTTAAAATTTAAAAATAATTAATATTTTTAATAAAATGTAAAAAAATTAATTATTGAGATATAGCTATAGACCTAACGTATAACTATTATTTAAAAAAAAAATCAGCTAAAAATATTAACTGGATCAAAAGTTATTTAAGTTGTCAGTGAGTGGTGGGCCACCCTGTATATATACAGGGTGATTTTTTTTATCATAACTCACTCAATTACTTACAGAATAATAATAATTTAAACATTTTTTTTTATTACTATCTTTAGTTACACATTATTCTTGAATTATTAACTGTGTAATACTTTTTAAGTTCATCCCTTATGCCTGGTAAGGGTGTGAACTTTGTTTTTTTAAATGGTAATCGAGCGGGCAGCGTTTACATTTTCAACGTACGGCGCGCCTAGTTGTCCGCTTGCGCGCGTAACTTCCCCCGGTCGTCCGCCATCAGATTCGTCGTGTGATGTGCGTAGCTTGAGGTTCACCGGATGTTCCTCCGGTAAAGGCGCTACGACGGGCCACTGATTGTTCGCGTCGAGCCTTCTTCGCTGACCCTGTCCGTGGAGTTGTCGAAAACCCCCACTTCGGGTTCGCGTACCGGAATTTCGCTATCGAGCGGCACACGGGATGGTAAAATTTCGGTAGCTGGATTCCTCCCTTCGCTACGTAGGTTTTCCTCTAGCCGAATCAGCGTGTTGGGTTTCGTCGCGTACCATGGTAGTTGTCTGAAAGCGCAATTCATTTGTGCTAATGATTTCCCCGACATATTGACCGTGAATATTATGTTCATTTACAAACCTTAATAATCAAATATATTTAGCGGAGATATTTCCATGTACGGTCAAATTTGCTACTGCAGTAAAAAACAAGTTTTATTATTATTGCTATTGTTGTTATAAATTACCGCGATAAGATGGTACGGGGCCGTCGTATATGATATGGCAGCGAGTGAACAATAATAATAACGGTTACCTGGGAATCGGCCGCTTTGTCAAGGTCAGACGAAAATGTACTATTTTTATCTACCAAAAGACTGTAACTATCGGCCGGAAATTCACTTTTTGTCGATATCAATAAGGTCTTTATAACAAACTGTAACTAACACTTTTCAACGACAACACTTACGGCGGATTATATTAGATAAACTGCTCCAACTTTATTTTTATAAAAAAAAAAAATTTCCCAGAAACCAGGCTAAATCTAATCCCGCTAGCACGTAACTGTGAATAACCCAGGTAAAATTTCACTGCTGTCACCAGTGAAATTCGTTCAAATAACTATATGAACAATAAAATTTGAAAGGGACACTTCTCCGTTCCAAGTTAAAACTAAAATCTTATACAATTAGAAATAAAACTGAATTAATTATACAATATAAGTTTATACTCATGACAAGTATTTAATATATATATCTATATATCTTTATTGCGAATCGAAAGGCCAGGCACAACAGAAAAACAAAGAAATAGATGACAACAGTAACCAGAACCAATAAGATCGACCAGTTAAAGTATATGTCGTGTTACGTATCCAGTAGCACGCACTATCACTATATAGATATATATATATATATGAGGAAAATACGCTTGTCCCAATCGGTTGTTTTTGTTTTATATTGAGAAAAATATTAACACAGTTATGTAAAGGCACAGGTAAGAAATATGACTTTTTCCAAGTCGCACCTGAACACTAATTTAAATCGTAGGAGAGGTACACTACCAAAAAAAAAAAAGAAAACTAATCAGTTACGGTGTACGTCGAAAACGGCACAGAACGCAATATCCTTAATCCATATTCGGCGGCGGCCTTATCACGGTGTCAAGGGCGGGGAGACGACCGATTACAACCGATTGTCATCTTAATAGCTGGACGACTGATATCGAGAGAGACACGAGTGAGCGTCAGCCTAGCGCGACGGATGGTGCCGTGTCAAACCTTAAGTAATTCCCATTTATTTGTTATAATATTTTTGATATACTGACTTTTTACCCCTTTATGGGATTCGAAATAAACTTTTTTAAAAAAAATCAACTTTTTCAACTTAACGTTTGTAAATGTTCCGGAAATACTGCGTCCTATAAACATATGTCATATTAAAACATATGATACGTACTAAAAAGTAAATAAAAAATTTTCCCGATGAACTGTCTTTTTTATGCAATTAGCTACCATCGTTAAAAAACATGCTATTTTTTTGTTTGTTTTAAAATAAGGGTTTGCCATAATAATGAGTCCACTAATAAATAAAAAATTTTCATTAATCTAACTTACATTAAATATAAATTTATACTTATTTAGATTATTTTGCTTAGCCAAAGTTAAGAAAATTTTCTTAGTTTTTGATAACTTCAAAATTTGTATAAATAGAAATCTTTTAACCCAACCTATTTTCTTTATTCAAATGCCAGTGGAAGTAGACCAAAAATAGGAGATTATGTAGCTTTTGGAATAATCCACAAATTTTTTAAAATTAAACACTATCTCTAGATTTGCATGTAAACGTTTCTTATGATATTGATTTTAAACTGTCAGATATCATCTATACTAGTCCCAACTATACCGACTCCATACTGTGCTACGACCTCAATGTTCTGCCGCTTTTGGTATTAAATAGCAACAAAAAAGAGCGGCCGATGATTTTCTGATGAATAATAACAGTAACGTAATGTATGATATATAGCGCACGGACATACCATTTAACTTACTTATTTATTTACCGTTATTATGCAGTCCACTTCATAATAATCATAATATTATTGTGTCTATTAATATTCGAAATAATTCTTGTGGGATTGAATCATCTATCCACAGATCTAACAAGCACTATGTAATCTATAACTTATAACTAAATCTCAAAAGTCACAAAAATGTGGTTTTAAGAAATTTATAACTTGTATAGAAAGGATGATTTTTTAAGTATATAATAATTTATTTTTCATAAAAAATAGATTCAAATTTAGTTAATTTTTAAAAACTATAGTAAAAATAAATCTAGCTTATTTAAAATAAACTTGTATAGTTGCAGCCACCGAACAGTGACTATTGCTCCGAAGAAGAACTATGAATTGAGTCCGAACGTCAGCACTCAACTACAAACATGGATACATTCTCAAGGACTTCAAATCATATGACAATCAATGAAAGCTTTAACACATTCATAAATAAATATTAATTGATTTTATCAAATTACTATAAATAATTACACCACTGAATATAATCATGACTTCTTTATAAGCGCGCGATGTTTTATCAATGTTATCAATACAGGAACCTATAATTAATATTGTACTACTAAATGGAGAATAATTTAAATAAAATTGTATATGGTCGATAACCAGTATTGTATTATTACTTTTTGAGTTTTTATAATTATTAGTAATAGGCAAGCAAATTAAATAAATTAAAATCCTTTAAAATTCCTCAATATTTAATTGATGACTTAAAATTAATTATATCAAATAAAGTGTTCAATATACAAATTGAGTCACCATGGTAGATTTAATATCTTTTCAACTTTCTAATGAAATTATAATTTGTTATAACGCAAAATCATATACTTCTTTTTATCGCATTTAGCTTCGATGCGAAGCTAAATGTACTATTGACTATGCGTAAAACACTGATACAGTGACACAAGTATTACTTCAGAAGGGCAGCTGCACATATAAAAGCTTTTGGGATTCACAGAAATCGTGCCATAATAAGAGTGTCCCAAAAGTCAGATGACTTTTTACTATCATCGACTACGACTGTTACCCATATAGTCTAAGATATTAACTTAACTTAGCTATTACCGACATAATGCGAGAGAAGAAACTGACAGTACTCTACACACGCACTTCCGGTGCGAGGTACAACTATTTGGAGTTTTTTTACCAACTCTCCCAATATAACGAGGAGAGTGCACACCACATTGTAAATTAGCTCTTGATTAACTTCACACTGATTCACAACGTAGTAGTGTGAATTATAGAGACGTCGTGAGCTAACCTGAAGTAATGCCAACAACAACAGTTCCGGCGTAGCTCACAATAATGCGGGTTGTAGAAAAAGTACCAGTTGTCCCAAACACTGTTAATTATATTCTATTGTGTGGCAGCTGATCTCTAACGTATTTGCTTTACTTACCCCTTGCCCACCACAGTAAATCAATAGTCTATGTGTACATTTTAATAAGTATTCAAGGGCCCCCCGCTATACCCTAAATTTAAGATTAAAAAAACTCATTGACCCTTTAATATATGTGGTTATTTGTTATTTGATTGCCTATTCTCATTATATATTGGATGTGCGGTTATTCGTCATCCACACAGGTGACCCTTCTCTCGCTTTAATAATAGTGATTTAAAATCGCTTAAAGTAAAACGGCATTCTAGTACGGTGCACAAGTATCCGTCTTACGGTCTACCTGTCTCGTACAAAACAAACAAAAAGAGAAACAAATTATTTATGTATACTTTCATTTGAAAAACTAAAGTTGACACTTTTATAAAATATCTTTATTTTAAAATATTTTTATTTTGATATTTAAAATATCAGAGAAAAATAAAAAATACCCATGGTTAATCGATTAAAAAAAATATGTATCCAAAAGACAATTTCAAGTAGTTGGGATTAATGTGAAGTAAAAGAAGAAAGTCGCATATAAAAGAAACCAAAAGAAAACATGTATAAATAGAAGTTTTATTTTTTAATTATTTTAGTGGTTATGATAAAATCATATAATAAGAAATCACACGATCTTTAGCAAAAATACATTTTATAATGACAAATATCGACAATATACTTTATAAGTATCATATGTATAAATTATTTCATATCTAAACATTTATTATTATTATTTTTTTTGTCTTTTATTAATTTTAAAATGGTTGAATAAATTATTGATTACGATCGTAATTGAATTACTATAAATATTTTTGGAAAATAAATATCTACCATACTAAAAAAGTTATCAAATATTACAAATCTATTATGTTAATTCTTTCGAATTCTGCGTCAATTAACATAAAAATATGCTGAAATTTTTCCTCTAATTCCTTCTCACATATCAGTTTAAATTTGTATGTCTCATTGTCTCCGTGAGGTTTCGAAAATCCTTTAAATATTTTATCTAATCCATTTTGTGATAGAATGTGGTCATTCTTAATATTATTACATCTAAAGTTTTTTTTTAAATTTTCAATTTCTTGGGGCGTAAAGAAATACTCTGCATAATTATTTACTAATTTTTGAAAAACACACATTGTAGCACATCCATTAAATGCATATTTAATATCATTATTAAGTCCTTCATTAATTTTATCTAATCCTATTCGTAATTTTTCGTCTCCATCCAAAAGATATAGTGCATCACCCAATTTTTTAAAATTATTTATGAATTGGTCCCAATATAGTGTTTTACAATAATCAATTCTCAGTGCCTCATAGGCATATACCATTAGCAAAATCGCAAACTTAAAAATTCGATCACACATGATTTTTATTGCTTTTTTAAGAGTGAATTTAATATCTATCCTGTGCATTGTTGAATTAAGAATGAAATCGTTTATTGCTGTATTGGGCAGTGTAGGAAAATACGATTGAACAAGTTCTTCTTTGACATATCTCCATAAAGACAAATTCTCAAGATTGCTTAGTTGTATTCTGGTATATTTAGCATAGACCGTATCATTTATTAAAGATATATTATTATCTAGTTTACTGGTCTGTTAAAAAAAAATTAAATTTTTTATAAAATCATACTTAATTTCCTTCCCATTTTAATAGCATATTTTTTAGGATATATCTTAAAACATTTAAGGCTGCAAACTTTTAATTTATGTTAAAAACTAAAATATATTTTTTTATTAGTTTTTATATAAAAACTAAAATATATCTTTTTATGAGTTTTTATATAAATAACAATGTCATCAATTTTGTTTACCCCATACCCCTCTACTGCTAGTGAAATCAGAGAAACTTTAGTGCTGAATAAATGACTAATGTGGTCATCAAATACAAATGTAGATACACGAATAGTCAGTCTGTAGCAGTTGACATATTATAAATAAAAATCAAATTGTAATATCTATCAATTATAACTTTAATTTAACTTGTATAATAAATCATAAAGCTCAGTGCTTTTGGGACACTTAACTATAGTGAACTTCAATATAAATTAAAATCATATAGAATTATTTACCAATATCATACTGCGCTCGCGTAAAATTGTACAAAAGAAAATTCGTTGGGATGTTTTTATTTTAAAGCATATTGTTAAAATGTGACAACATTTTTATATTTTCTCAATACAAAAAAATGATCAATTGATGTCTTTAAATAAATTTTGCTATATGCTTGTAACTAAAATATTATACAGCAAACGAATGTATATTCAATAAAAATAGAACGCCCACATTGACTTTCATTGATAGTAATATTTACCATTATTATGCGCTTTAATGCCATTATGCATAAAAAATTTTTTGAAATAATAATAAAAAAATATAATGAAAAATGTACAAATTTGATTTCAGCCACCAATACTCTAAAAAGAACGGAATAAAGAAACAAAATTTTTACATTAAACAAATAATAATTTTTACATTTTTACAGTTAGCATTTTTTTTTATTAATTTTATTTTTTTATTAACATTATTTTTGTAATTTTTTGCCTGTTCCGTAATGAGTCCTGTATTTACTTTAAATAAAGTTTAATTGGGCAAGATTAAAATTATTAATTAAGTACACACGTAGACATATTTATAAACTCACTTGAATTTTAATTATTTCGATTATACTTCGCTTGTTTATTTCCCACATAAATGAATCTAGTTTTTGATTAATTTCTTCTACTATAATAAAAATATTTTTCAGTTTTGTTACATGGCATTTCTTTTTTGTCATGATGAGACATTAATATGTTTCAACAGATGACATAAGGATTAACATTCCCTACACTTACCGTTGTATTTGAAAATGATATCTTTTCCATTGTAATTTAAAATAATGTGTTTTTCTTCGAATGTCTTAAAAATATAAATAACAATGATTATAAAAAATAAAATAAATTTATTTATCCTGGAATGTTAATAAGTATAATTGAATATTACATTTAAAAAAATTTTCGTCCAAAAAATGTTTAGAATACAAAAACGATTCTAAATTTCAAATATTTGTTCCATTTAGGTTTTCTATAAGTTCTAATAAACCAACCACAGTAATTTCGACATGATAAAATGTTTTAAAGTATGCTAAAAAAACTGATTAATCTGTTCATACAAACAATCTCAAGTATATTTTTTACATAATGTAATTTAATCCAAATGACTGTTGAATCTTAACCTAACATATCTGATAGTGATTAGCATCATTATTAAGATGCAATTATAATTTATCGAATTATTTTTGTTAAAAAAATTAGAATAATTTTTCATGCTTTTCGTCATACAAACTTTTTATTCGGAACAATTGTATAACTTGACAAACTATATATAATATGTTTGTTTACTAAGAATATATTAGATATCGATTATGATGTTTTCGGGAAACCTAACCAAACAAAAAGTCCTTCTTCAAAGTGATAGTTACTCGTTAATGGTTGAAACTATATTGTTGGCTTAGCATATATACGGTTTGGTAATTTTTCATTGGTTCCAGAAAATACGCAAAAAGGAAAAACTAGCTATGTAGTAAGCACTACAAAATAATGGATATACAATCACNGTAAGCACTACAAAATAATGGATATACAATCACAAACTTAAACAACACACTTACGCAAGCAGAAAAAAAAAATCAAAATCAATATTGCACAACGTGCAGCAATGTTAATGAAAATAAAGGAACACAAATACTGTCGTAAATACAAGGAATTACCGATTGAATTTCAAAAATCACAGATAAATTCAAAATATGAACCGTTCTCAAACCGAACAAAGTTTAAAATAACTACTCCGAAAACCGAAAAGCCATCTATCAGAAATGTTTGTATTACTTAAGCAAGCAGAAAAAAGAGAATCAGAATCGAAATTGTACAACGTGCAGCAATGTTGATGAAAATGAAGAAGATGATAATAAAGGAACACAAATACTGTAGTAAATACAAGGAATTACCGACCGCATTTCAAAAATCACTGATAAATTCAAAATAAGAACCATTCTCAAACTGAACAAAGTTTTAGGATAACTACTCCGAAACCAGAAAGGCCATCTATCAGAAATGCAAAAACCCAGAGTTTATGAAATACTGTATTAATATGGTAAGTCATTCATTGGACAAACATGAAAAGAATAAAACAATAAGAAAAAAACTTAGATTACCAAAGGAAAGATAAATCCGCGGTAGCTGATCACGCCAAAAGCAGTGGACACGAGATCCAATTTGATAAAGTCAGAATATTGAACTAAGAAGCTAATTTTAGCAAACGGATGTACAAAGAAGCAAATGAAATAAAAACTGTGCAGAAAATTACAACAGAGAAGATAAATGAACTTGATTTTCTATCATACACCAACATCAATCAACCATGGTGTTGTGTTATATTACTTAGGGGAAAATGAACAATTTGATACCTTTAAGCTTTTATTAAACGTATTAAAGAAAATATTCACCATAAGAACTTAAAATTTGGAAAAAAATATTTCTTGATATGTTTAAATCACTTGATAAAAAGCTCACTAATTCATTTCAATCGTATTTAAAATTTTAATTAGTTAGAAAGAATGGTCAAATTCGACACCTTGCTCAACACTTGTGTGTAAAGTAAGTTTTATTATTGGGTAAGCTAATATACATTAGCATAATTAATGTTACGCTTAAAGAATTTATTATATGTGTAAATTTTGGAAGTATTATTGATTTTTTAATTGGTTTACGGTGTAATAAAACAAAAAAAATATTTGGAATGAAAAATTTCCATCTGGGATCTTAAAATTTTGAATTATAATTTTCCTTCATAT
>NW_026099821.1:17929-18016 GCF_025091365.1 Daktulosphaira vitifoliae | reverse complement strand
ACATATGAATATAATTTTTTTTTATATAGATGCTTGATGTCTTTACCTATTATTTGGTATATTTTTTTTGTAATTTTGACTATTTTT
>NW_026099821.1:15319-17844 GCF_025091365.1 Daktulosphaira vitifoliae | reverse complement strand
ACTTTTTCAACTTAACTTTTGAAAATGTTCCGGAAGGTCTGAAACTTTTATATATATCTTAAATTAAAGCTAATGTAATATACTTTAATTTGAAAAAAAAAAATTTGACCTCTGGACTTGTCTTCGTGGTGAAAGTTGACATCAAAGTTAATAAAAAATTACGATTTTTGTAAAATAATTTTTTTTTATATTTTTAACTTAATAATGCTCTAACTTTTTCAAAAATGAACATATCAATATAATTTTTTTTTATATAGATGCTTGATGTCTTTACTTATCATTTGGTATATTTTTTTTGTAAATCTGACACTTAACCTGCCCACAGGGGGGGATTTAAAATGACAACTTTTTCACAAAAAATTAACTTTTTCAACTTAACTTTTGAAAATGTTCCGGAAGGTCTGACACTTTTATATATATCTTAAATTAAAGCTAATGTAATATACTTTAATTTGAAAAAAAAAAATTTGACCTCTGGACTTGTCTTCGTAGTGAAAGTTGACATCAAAGTTAATAAAAAATTACGATTTTTATAAAATAATTTTTTTTTATATTTTAAACTTAATAATGCTCTAACTTTTTCAAAAATGAACATATCAATATAATTTTTTTTTATATAGATGCTTGATGTCTTTACTTATCATTTGGTATATTTTTTTTGTAAATCTGACACTTAACCTGCCCACAGGGGGGGATTTAAAATGACAACTTTTTCACAAAAAATTTACTTTTTCAACATAACTTTTGAAAATGTTCCGGAAGGTCTGACACTTTTATATATATCTTAAATTAAAGCTAATGTAATATACTTTAATTTGAAAAAAAAAAATTTGACCTCTGGACTTGTCTTCACGGCGAAAATGGCTACCGAATGCTATTTTCGTGTGAAAATTCTCGATTTTATTATTTATATAATATTTAACTTTATAATGCTAAAACTTATTGCAAAGTTTATGGATCCACACAATTTTTTTATGAGAAATAATATTTTTTAATAAACCCTTTTTCATTCGACATACTTTATCTTAATCGAGATATTAATAAGGAACCAGCAGATCAAGTAGCTTTTGGAATAAAACACCAATTTTTTTTAAATTAAGCACTATCTAAAGATTTGCATCGAAGCGTTTATTTTTGATAGTGATTTTAATCACTGTCAATATCATTATACTTGATCCAACTATACCACGTCACAACTGTGCCGCGACCCCCCTGTGCTGGGTTTTTNAAAAATATGCTATTTTTGTGTTAAAATTCTGGGTTTTGTATTTTATTTTATTTTAAAATACCTGACAAGGGGAGTACAGATTTTCATAAATATTATATAAATTAAAATTGATATAGTATAGATAGTTAAACTTATTTAAATATGTTTGTTTCTTTTAAGTCGAGAAAAATAACTTTGAAATTTGAACTAGCTTAAATAGCCAATTTTTCAACCGCCGGAAGCAACGTACGGTTGCCGAGTTGGTAAAATTTATGTTTTACACGCTTGGGGTACGAGGTTCCAACCCGCATATGGCAATGAATTTTTTGCATTTTTTCTTAATTCTTTTTAAGTTAGTATAAATTTTAACTCGTTCGATTTTTATCACATTTAGATTCAATAACTTCAAAAAAGATCAAGGATCCTATCACTTTAGTCGCCCCTTGCAAGAAGAAATTTCTTATTCGTATTAAAATTATTTTACTATATTTTAAGTTTTCGCTTCGATGCAAAGCCGAGAAGATATTTTTTTGTGACTATCATTTATTTTCTCTGCTCTAACTTGACCTACTTTTTTCAACAATACGTCAAATTACTACAATTCGTATCTAGTTGAAGATATTACTCTCAAAAATTGAAAAAAAAATTCTAATTTATCAATTAAACAGTTAGTTATTACATCGTCTCCATAAAGACAATTAAAATCATTAATTTCTAATGTTTTCAAAATATTTATTAACGAATGAAGTTTGATATGATAGGTTTCAACTACAAAATTAAATCATTTTACTTTGTAATTTAATAATTTTATTACTCTGTTTGTGTGTGCTACTATTAGACTATAATATTCAAATTTTTTTCTAACGTGTTGCTATATAAATCATTTCTAAAAAAAATGATTGTTTTTTCTCCTGAATTAACAATTGATTTTTACAAATATAATCAAATTTTATAATAAACTCAATTGAGTAAATCTTTTTAACAACTTTGTTTTGATTGGTACATTTAGTTAAAGTAAATCATTAAAATTAATTAAGTTCTCAATATTTCAATTATAGAATCTTTTCAACAAACAACAAAAGTTCCTAGGAAATTATTACTATTACTTCTATTTAAGTTATCTATTACCATAAAAATGCAAAAAAATATTGAGCTTTTCTGATAAATTTACAATAAATAGTAATTATAAAACTTTCTGACTGCATATTGATCTTAACGATACAATTTTTTTAATTGTCATAAAATTTTCTATTTAATTATGTCAATGTCAAACTTACCAATTGAGCTAAAAGTTATGGTAAAATAAATTTTTTTTTTT
>NW_026099821.1:0-14704 GCF_025091365.1 Daktulosphaira vitifoliae | reverse complement strand
TTCCACTTGACACGATCTCCCACATCTTCTACGCTCACATCAGCTGTCCTCAAATCGCATTCAATAGCATCCCTCCATCTCTTTTTTGGTCTTCCTCTATCTCTTCTTCCTTCAACATTCATTTCTATAACTGTTCTTACAGCTTTCGATTCTTCTTTCCTCATACCATGACTAAACAATCTAAGTCTATTTTCTGTCATCTTATCCACGATTGACGCAACACCTATACTTCCTCTTATATGCTCGTTCCTTATCCTATCTTCTCTAGTCACTCCACTCATCCAACTAAGCATTCTCATCTCTGCTACACTTATTCTCTGCTCTACTTTCTTATCAACCGCCCAACACTATGAACCATACATCATAGCTGGCCTCACAATTTCATACTAAATTTAAAAACTATAATTAGTATTTATTCATATATTATATTTTAAAATCAAAGAACTACTAATCAGGATATAATTAAAGAAATAAGAGTTCATGTTGCTTTTAAAATATTTCACCAATTTCTCTAAAGGAAACACTATCTACAGATTTGCATCGAAGCGTTTCTTATGATAGTGATTTTAATCACTGTCAGATATCATCTATACTTGTCCCATCTATGCCTCGTCCACACTGTGCCTCGACCCCACTGTGCTATCGTTTTTTTTTTTTTTAATTTGCTAACCGTAACACAGCAAACAAATTAAACTCAGTCAAAATGAAAATTGAGAATAATTCTCTGTTATTTTATATGTTACATTATAGTATAACATAATTATTGTGCTTATCTAAATGCTGTTATGTATACATCTATTTTTAATACATCAGTTGAACCTACAGTAGCCTATTGCAGATTCAAATGATTTACTCTATTGTCAATAAGATATACTTTACAGGTTTTTACACGTGTACTAATATTTATTTTTTTCTCTGATTAGTCTCCAATAATTAATTTTATTTACGTCTAACAAAAAATATCGAAAATAATAAATGAGTTCTCTTANCACAATTTCATACTAAATTTAAAAACTATAATTAGTATTTATTCATATATTATATTTTAAAATCAAAGAACTACTAATCAGGATATAATTAAAGAAATAAGAGTTCATGTTGCTTTTAAAATATTTCACCAATTTCTCTAAAGGAAACACTATCTACAGATTTGCATCGAAGCGTTTCTTATGATAGTGATTTTAATCACTGTCCGATATCATCTATACTTGTCCCATCTATGACTCGTCCACACTGTGCCTCGACCCCACTGTGCTACCGTTTTTTTTTATTTATAGCTTGTTGGTAATTATATTTTATGTTCCATGTTTTGTTGTATAAATATACTGTACAATGATAAAACATATTGGCGTGGTAGCAAATTGCCATAATATCTGGTGCAATTTGTGTTACAAAGATTATTAGTAATGTTTTGCGATGGGTAAATTAAGTAAAATTTGGCGTCATTTTGACAAAGTCCATAAATTGTCTGCTAAATGTAAAGTATGTGATAAAATATGTTTAAAGTCTGGCAACACATATAATCTTCACTCTCATCTTAAAAATGCACACCAACTAAATTCAAAAATAAAGGAATCCTAAAACATTAATAGTCATGATTCTGACCAGATTGACAATGTGTTAATTGTGAGTATAAATATGCTATTAACATGACTTAATTTCGAAATTAATATGAAGTATAATTCTATCTTAATTTTTTAGCAATTTGACAATGCTACTTCATCAACTAGTGATACTGTTTTGTTAAATGTCTCCCAAAGAAAAATGCGCCAACCTTTGATTGAGCACTGTTTTAATTATGTATCATTAATGAAAGGTAATCAATTGGACTAATGAATAAAATTTGTTAATAGTCTCGTTTTTAAATACATTCTGAAAATTTTTACAATTATTTTTCTCTTATTAAGATTTTATTTCAAGACTCATTTCACTAATAAGGTTGGATAAAATTTTTAATAAATTAAAAAAATTCAATTTTTATTTTAAAATNTTAGTAATGTTTTGCGATGGGTAAATTAAGTAAAATTTGGCGTCATTTTGACAAAGTCCATAAATTGTCTGCTAAATGTAAAGTATGTGATAAAATATGTTTAAAGTCTGGCAACACATATAATCTTCACTCTCATCTTAAAAATGCACACCAACTAAATTCAAAAATAAAGGAATCCTAAAACATTAATAGTCATGATTCTGACCAGATTGACAATGTGTTAATTGTGAGTATAAATATGCTATTAACATGACTTAATTTCGAAATTAATATGAAGTATAATTCTATCTTAATTTTTTAGCAATTTGACAATGCTACTTCATCAACTAGTGATACTGTTTTGTTAAATGTCTCCCAAAGAAAAATGCGCCAACCTTTGATTGAGCACTGTTTTAATTATGTATCATTAATGAAAGGTAATCAATTGGACTAATGAATAAAATTTGTTAATAGTCTCGTTTTTAAATATATTCTGAAAATTTTTACAATTATTTTTCTCTTATTAAGATTTTATTTCAAGACTCATTTCACTAATAAGGTTGGATAAAATTTGTAATTAATTAAAAAAAAATCAATTTTTATTTTAAAAATTTTATAAAAAATGAATAATTTAATAAAATTTTAGTATATTCTAACATATTATAAATGTTTTTTAATGCAGTAAAATAAAATTCAAATAGTAGTAGAATTACTTTATCTTAAGTTTAGCTTTAAATTGAAAAGAAAAAATTTCCTTTAAGAATGTATGTATGCATAAATTATTATAATTTACCAACTAAATACTAGTTTAGGAAAAAAGTAACACATGCCCTTTATTATTAGAATTGGTTCTTTTATTAAATTTGTAAATTTCCATAGCAGAAGAAATGAAAAATTCAGAAATAACTGATGCATTAATTTATTATATTTGCAAGGATAATGTACCATTGCCCACTGTTGAAGGAAGTGGATTTAGACATTTTTTTTACAAGTGTATTCTCCCCTTTACACCNTAGTTTAGGAAAAAAGTAACACATGCCCTTTAATGAATAATCATTTATTTAATTAATACTATAAAAAATAAATAGGATTTAAAATATGACTATTTAAAGTGTTTTCAAATAACTTGAAGAAAAACAATAGTTTTACACTAACATCAGATATTTGAACCGATTTTCAAATGAAAAGTTATATTGGTATTCCTGCACACTTTTTAGAAGGCACTAAATTTATATGTGGTATTATTTCAAATTACTTATTATGATCTAATTATTTATTTTTACGTATTTATTAATTAAAATGTATACATTTTTAAACATTAGGTGTACATAAGTTAAGTAGGTCTCATACATCTGAAAATATTAGTGAGGCATTTGAAATTATTATGACTTAATGGGAAATTAGTCAACACCAAATTATTGCTATTTTAACTGATAATGGTAATGTCTATTTATTACATTTGTGTACTACATTCTCATTAAATTTAAAATGTTCTTTTTTAACTGAAAAAAAAAACAGCTAGTGATATATTTGGCATATATAAAACAATCCCATGTTTTGCTCATACTATAAACCTTATAGCTAATAACGCATTAGAGAATTGTATTAATTTAAATCAGTTGAATGACAAAATTAGAAATATTCTAAAATTTATAAAAAATAGTGTTAATGCTAATCATGAATTAAGAAGTATCCAAAAAAATTATGGTAAATATAATATTTAATGTTTATTATGTTTTAAAATATGGTATTTCAGGTTTTACCAGAAAGAAAAGTTTTAAAATTAATATTGGACATCAAGACTCGTTGGAATAGTCTATATTATATGATGGATTGATTTTTACATTTGTATCGTGTTGTTTATACTATTATATTAGAAAGGCCAAATGAACCTTATTTAATAATAACTAGAGAAATATTGATTGTCAAAGAAGTTAAAAATTTGATGCAACCACTTAAGGACTTGAAAAAAAAAATCTCTGGTAAAAAATATACCATAATTATTACAATTTTACATTGATTAATTGTATCAATAGTGTGGCAAATAATTGTCAAACTACATCTTTAATTGGTATTGAATTAAAAAAGTATATATTATTTGAACTTGACAAGCGTTTAAAGAATCTAGAAATATTCAATGACTTTCCTCTAGCTACATTAAGTCAAAAACATGAAGTTCTTATACCCAAAATTATATTACATTGCTCGTCAAAAATTTAGTATTGTCACAACCTCTGTTCCATCAGAACGCTTTTTTTTTTAAAAAACTGGTCAAACAATATCTAAAGCAAGAAACAGATTGACGGTAAAACATTTATTTAAGCCTGTCTTCATAAGTTCTTTAAGTGAAGCAGATTGGTTTTCAAAAGTCTTATAATATTATAAAAAAAATTTATAAATGGTTATATTTTTATTTTATAAAAAGTATTAAATATTTATTATTTTAATTTATTTTTTCAAATAATTTGTCTACTTATTTTTGTTTACATATTACTTTTTTTTAATTTAAATAATTCTATTTTAATTATTTGAAATTAAATTATAAAGTACAAGTCATATAAGGCTCCAATAATAGATTAAATAAATTTAAGTTATGAGGTTATATAAAAAAAATTAAACCTTTTGTAGCATGTTAAATTCGGGAAATAGAATATATAAACTTATCATTATTTTTAATTCATTTATTTAAGAATAAATGTCAATTTCATATCAAAATGAGTGATGCCCAGTGNATCAATTTCAAATCAAAATGAGTGATGCCCAGTGTTGTGGACTGTATGTCATTTTTCTAGTTGAACAGATTTTTGGGGTTTTATTATTTTTAAATTTTAAGTAACTCTATGAACGTTAATATATCAATTTTTATTCGTTTAAATTACAACTCCATGCTAAGAAATCACGTCGCCGACTGACTTAATTAAAAGTGGTGGTCAACGACCGTCCACGTACATGTTGATAACTATAGTCGGACCTAACATAGCGGGCGCCTTAAAACACTGTTTTAAATTAATGATTATTAAATAAATCAAATGAACAAAACAAAAAAATAAAATAAAATACTACAAATAAACCAAAGGAATAAGACTTATCAAATAGATTTAACAATTAGTATTCGACAATAATTATTTAAAAAACACACATTGGGACTCTCATAATTTATCTACACAAAATAAATATAAATAAATTAACAAATAAATAATCAAAAAATATTTAATTTTAACTATATGAATCATTGAAGCAATTTAACTCATTGTTTGGTTGTCCTCAAAAGGTAACGGACATAATTTTCTTACCGCTCTATTGCTTTCACCGTTTGTAGTCTTAATTGTCGCAGAATGTATAACATCATCTTTACCATACTGTACCGCTAGTACGCGACCCAACTTCCTATTCAATGACGCTACATTTTAATCGCGTAACAAAACTATAGTGCCAACGTTAATATTAGGACCCTTGGCAGTGAACCACTTCACCCGTTCCTGTAATTGAGCTAAATATCCGTGTCTCCATCTTTTCCACAACATTTGGGAAAAATGTCGCACAACTCAACCCAACCATCGATCCAACCGATTGGTTTTAACACCGGTTTCGTCCTCTTCTGACACAGACATAAGCGACTCTCCAATTAAAAAATGTGATGGTGTAAGGAATAGTGGATCAAATGGATCCGGGGAAAGAGTAGTCAATGGTCGAGAATTTAAGCAAGCTTCTGCCCTTATTAAAATAGTATTTAATTCCTCGTATGTTCAAAATGCCTCCCCTAACACCTTAAAAATTATAGTTTTCATTGACTTCACAAACCCCCAAAATGAGGCGAGCGCGCAGGAATTAATCGCCATTCCACGCCTTTTTCCGCAACATTCTTAATCAGCTGATTTTCGTACTCTTCAGATTGAAATAAATCGTAAACTTCTTTTAAATATTTATTAGCTCCTACGAAATTTGTAGCATTATCGCTGTATAAGATTTTTGCAATCCCTCGTCTATTAAAAAATCTATCTAATGCATTTAAAAATGACTTCGTGCTCAAGTCAGACACTAATTCAATATGAACTGCTTTTGTTGAAAAACAAATAAATATACAAGCGTAACATTTTAATATACATGTCCTTTTTCTAAGACTGTCCTTTATCATCAGCGGTCCGGCAAAATCACAACCACTTATTAAAAAGGCTCTTCCCTGTTTAAAACGACTACTAGGTAGATGGCCCATAATGCGTTGTACTACAACCGGTCTATATCGGAAACATTTAATACAATGATGCAATACGCCTTTTGCTGTCCTACGTGCGTTCAATGGCTAATAATTTAATCTAACAGCAGATAACATCGCCTGCGGGCCGCCGTTCATTAAACGTTCATGTTCGCGTAGAAATAATAAACGCGTGTATTTAGACTTATCACCAAGTAACACTATAGGATGACGTTGACATTCATCAATAGACAATGCATTTTTCAGTCTACCACCAACTCTAATTAAATGTTTATCGTCTAAAAACGGTCTCAATCGTAACAATTTACTTTTCTTTGACACCTCTTTACCGTTTATCAAACAACTAATTTCTTTGGCAAAATAATTATTTTGCACAATACGTATTAAATTAATATTTGTCCTATTTAAATCATCTGCATTTATAACACTTGTTTTAAACAATGTTTTATGTACTTTAATATCTATAAATCTTAAACAATAAGTCATAATACGTAAAATTTTATTTAAAGATGAAAATTTGTCTAACAAATTAGCTTCTTCTATTACATTACCAATAAATTTAGTTGTACTTTTTCTTTCCAACATATTGATTGAAATTTCTAATACTCCATTATTTTGACTTGGTCATTCCGTTTTATCCCTACTCAACCAAGACGGTCCTTGCCACCATAACTGCATCTCATTCATCAACTTCGCTTCACATCCTCTAGAAAGCAAGTCGGCTGGATTATCCTGAGACCGTACATAAGCCCATTCTGATGGACAAGATAAATTCTGAATTTCACCAACTCAGTGAGCAACGAATGTCTTCCGATTTATGGATGGAGATGATCTCCGCGCCAAAACTATATTTGAATCCGTCCAAAGGTACTTTTTTATAATATTTAATTTTAACTTTTCCATTACGTTATAAGATAACCGTGCGAGTAATAACGCTGCGCATAGTTCTAATCTGGATATAGAAATTAATTTTAATGGAGCTACAAATAAGCCTTAAACTATGTTTACCATCTTTATCGGTGCGTCGTAATTATATACATTCACCATATGTCTTTTCTGATGCGTCCGAAAAACCGTGTATTTCTATTGACGAAATATCTTTTTCACACGTTATTTTTCGCGACACTTTTATATTATTTAAAGTTAACAAGCTCTCGCGATAATTTAACCAGTTTTCACTTATATTATCAGTTAATACTTCATCCCACGCTAATTTTATGTTCCATAAACTTTGAATGAAGAGTTTGGCTCTTATTATTACAGGTCCTAAAAGACCAAGCGGATCATAAATCCTGGCTACCTCAGATAATATTTTCCTTTTAGTTTAATCAATTGCCGGGTAAATATTTAAATTTATTTTAAATATAAACATATCATTAGCGGGGTCCCACGTTAGACCAAGTATTTTTGTTATCGTTGATTCAAATGCACGTTCGTTATTTTTATTTTCAACCGTGTCGTCTACAACTGTGTTTTTATTAAATAACCACTTACACAGCGATNTAGATAACCACTTACACAGCGACATACCGGCTCGTTGAAATATACAGATAAGATCGTCGCGTAACTGAACAGCTGATTCGATAGTGTCTGTGCCTCCTAAATAGTCGTCCATGTAAAAATTATTTTTTATTTCAGAACAAGTACGTAAACAAGCAGTTGCTAAAAACGACGAAGGACTCATACCATATGTGACTGTTGTTAATTTATAAGTTCCTATGGGCATTGTTGGATTTTCTCTCCATAATATTCTTTGGTAATCACAATGTTAAGGAACTAAATTAATTTGTCGATACATTTTTTTTATATCTGCAGATAAAGCAACTCTATGTTTTCTAAAACGTATATTAAAATAAAAATCATATCGTCTTGTAAGACGAGACCTTTTAATAGTACGTTATTCAGTGACTTACCAGATGACATTTTACACGACGCATCGAATACCACACGAAGTCGTGTTGTTGTGCTATTATAATTATATACAGCGTGGTGCGGTAAGTAACATATTTGTTCCCCAACTATGGGTTTCTTTTCACTAATTTTCTGCATTAACCCAATATTTCGTATTCTTTCATAAATTTACTATATTCCTATTTTAACTTTTCGTCTTTTTGCAACTTTCTTTCCATATTAAAAAATCTCCTTTTTTGCTATCTCGTATGATTCGCCTAATTTATAATTTTCCCCTTCTTTAAAAGGTAAATAAACCATAAATCTACCGACATCGTCTCGCTTAACCGTATTTTCGAAAATCTCTTTACAATTTTTATCTTCTAACGTTAGAGGCGCGGCTGTTCCTACTTCTTCCAAACATCAAAATTTAGATAACATATTGTCTAATTGATTTTCGTGATCAATCACTGCCGAATAACTAATAGAATGATACGCTTGACTACAGCCCGGATTTACTACTCCTGCAATTACCCAACCAAACTGCGTTTGTTGAAATATTGATCCGTCCTCGGACGGTTTAATTTTACCTGCGCATAAAACATAAAAAAAGTGACCTGCTCCGAGTAATAAGTCTATTTTTTGCGGTAGTGTGAAAGACGGATCCGCTAATTGAATACCTTCCGGAATAAAACATTTACTTTTTATATTATTCGACGGAATAAATCCTGTTATCTTAGGAACAACCAAACATCGTACTTCTATTTTGAATAAACTAATGCGCGATGTAATTACTACTGTAATCGCTGAAGTAGTATTTTTTTTAGTACCTCCTATGCCAATGACACTGTGGTGTACTCGCGAGTTACGCAACCTTAATAATTGTACCATATATTCACTTATAAAGTTACACTGTGAACGAGAATCCAGCAAAATTCTACATCTTTCTTTTCCATCTTTAACCTTACCTAAATAAACTTCTACTGTTGACAACAACACTTGTTCGTGTAATTGAGCACCTGCAATAGCGCTCGTTGATACGTTATCTGAGACTACTGAATTATCGTTTGGAGTATTATTATCTACTTTTATTTCTTGATTTAGAGTTGTATTTAAATACAACNTACTTTTATTTCTTGATTTAGAGTTGTATTTAAATGCAACAATACATTGTGTGGTTTTGAACACTTTAAACAATAACGCTTCTAATACTTTTACACTATTTTCCAAAAATGCAATAAATTCGCATACGCGTGCTATTCTATCTTGGGGTGATTCTACTTCCCATCTACTTAGCGTATTTCTATCAAGCTTAGTACAAATTAAATGCATTAACATCGGCCCCCATTCTTCAGGTTTTTTTTCTAACATTTTTAATACACTAATACGACAGACTAAAGAATCCAAAAATTCTCTTATTTTAACCGCAGACTCTTGATACACCATTCCTAGCTCAAAAATGGCTTTCACGTGAGTTTGAATTATTAACTTATTATTGTTATATCTCTATTTTAACATTATCCACGCGATATCATAATTATTCGCTGTTGTTTCTAAACTTTTAATAATATTTGCTGCCTCTCCTGAGGCAAATAGCAAAATTTCTGAATATCCGATAGATCCGCATTAACATGTTTAAGTTTAGAAAATAAATCATAAAAAGGTTTCCATTCACTGTATTCGATAGTAAATACTGGAATACTTATAGGAGCTAATTTAACGTGATAAATACATTTATTTGTTTGACCACAAGAACTTTGCTGACAACTATATTGATTTTCTTTAATATCTTTATTTTCGACCGTTGACGAACTTACTCTACCGATTAATTTATTTGATTTGGCTAATGTTTTAAAAAATAATTCTTCACATTCCTCTATATATATATTTTGTTCCTCCATGTTTACCTCTTCTTCGAGCTCTATAGCTCCTTGAATAACTTCGAACTCTGACCAAACAGCTTCTATTTTTTCTATCCGAAATGGTATTTGCTCTATTGAGACTTTTCCGCTACTCAAATATTTTTCGAATTTTACTAAAGATGTTTTTAATTGTCCTCTGTGCTGCGCAAGATTAATGCTCGTTTCCCCCATATCGAAGGTAAGTGAGAACGCGCTGTGAAATTTAATACTATTAACAGCTGATATTAAGCAATGTAACTTCTACTCTGTTATTATAATGAACTATAGTATCCTATCCCCACATACGAGGTGTTATAATAACCTTTTAAACGCCCCTATAAATATATATACTTTCCGCGTAGAGTATACGCGCCGATTTATTATTATTCTCACCTGATAAACATAACTAATAACCGGGTAAAAATCTACATAAAAAAAGACCTTACAATAATATTGAAAAACTTACAATATATTCTTTTAGGAAATTTTCGAATAAATTTATTAATAAAAGGAATATATTTTAATTTTTCTACCTTTCGACTGGCTTTTTGAATATTATCCATTTTCTTGAAAGGGTAAACTTTTGGTAATCCAAATGACACGTTGCACTATTTTACGTATTTATTATTTTCGCATTTAAAATTTAAATTTTTCGTTAATTATTAACCAAAAATCCGTATCCGAAAGACCATGTTGTGGACTGTATGTCATTTTTCTGGTTGAACAGATTTTTGGGGTTTTATTATTTTTAAATTTTAAGTAACACTATGAACGTTAATAATTTTTAACCGTTTAAATTACTACTCTATGCTAAGAAGGCACGTCGCCGACTGACTTAATTAAAAGTGGTGGTCAACGACCGTTCAGGTACATGTTGATAACTATAGTCGGACCTAACATCCAGACTTAAAAATCCTATAAAAATTGCACATTGTAAGTGCGTTTTAAATAGGTAAACAATTTTTTATTATTGTTTAAATTACTATTATTAAAAAAAAATGATTTCGAATTTTACTATCCAACATGTAATAATGGTGTTTGTGATACTGGATTAAAATAGTTTTACTTTAAATATTGATATTTTTGTTAGCAATACTGATATCTTAATATCAAATCGAGCTCTATAAATCTTATTTGATAAGCTATAAACCAAATATTAATACTATTTAATATCGATATTGTGTCAATTTTTGCCATCCCTATATGTAGTGAAGATAGGTGTTTACTGATGAACATTATACCTGTTCTTTAGACTGTAAGTCATGTATTTTATCTTTTAATATCTTTATTTCAGACATTTTACTTGCAGTTTCATACTTAAAAAATAAATAAATACTATTAAGAAATACAGCTACATGATTTTTAATTATACTTATATATAAGGTTTAATTTTTAATAATTTACCTGTAAGTTAATATTTTCTTCATCCAGTTTTAAATTTTTTGAATCTAAGCTTTTTATTATATTTTGATAAATTTTTTCTTTTTCATCCAATTCGGATTCATTTGTTGAAAGCACATTTTTAAGATAGTTGTTCGAATCATTTAATTCAGTGATCTAAAGTTTATGTAAAATAATTAGTGCAAGAAGATATAAATAACAATTTTCTGTATACCTCATTATTTTTATTTTCTATTGTTAATATATAATATATTGAATATATTAGTAAAAAAATATTTATATATAAATTATACGTATTTTAAAAAAACGTTATTTAGTATTAATAAAAATATTTGATATTGTATACAATAGATAATAATCAATTAAAATATTTTAGTATTAACTTTATATATATGTCAATCAATTATTAAAATATGAAGCATAGATAAAAAATACCTTCAATTTAAAAACTTGATTATCTTTTTCAGCCTGAGTCTTTTGATCTAATAGAACGTCTTCTGCACTTTTTAATTGTTGTTTAAAGTGTCCAATAGCTGAATTCTGGCTTTCTAATTGTTTCTAAAGTTTATAAATTAAATTGAAACTAACATATCAACTGGTATCAAGGTCAACTTAAAAGCCTTTTAAAGAAAACTTATTTAAAATGAAAAAAATGAAAATATTTAGAAACATACCTTTATTAAGATGTTTAACTCAACTATTATTTGAAAAATGAATTATATGAATTTTAGACTTTATATACTAATCTTAAATTCGTAATATACAGAATAAAAGACGAGCAGCTTTAGACAGTCATATTTAAATGTTCTGAGATTATTTAAATATTATATGAATATTTAAATTAAAAATACCATTAAAACACTGTTCTTATTTTCACAAGATATTAATTCATCATTTTTTTTTCTGCGATCTTCTTCTAATTTTACATTAACATCAATAGTTGCACTTAACTTTTGTTCTAAAATTTTATATTTATTCATAACATCTCTTAGTTGTTGATTCAATTTCTAAAATAATAAAATAATTTTCTTAAAAACATTTTTGAATGGTCGATAACAATTTTAAGACAAATATTCATTAAATTCTAATTATTTTAACATATAAAGTGAGTATATAGTTAGGGATGGCAACGATATTTTTGTTAGCAATACTGATATCTTAATATCAAACCGAGTTCTATAAATCTTATTTCATAAGCTATAAACCAAATATTAATACTATTTAATATCGATATTGTGTCAATTTTTGCCATCCCTATATGTAGTGAAGATAGGTGTTTACTGATGAACATTATACCTGTTCTTTAGACTGAAAGTCATGTATTTTATCTTTTAATATCTTTATTTCAGACATTTTACTTGCAGTTTCAAGCTTAAAAAATAAATAAATACTATTAAGAAATACAGCTACATGATTTTTAATTATACTTATATATAAGGTTTAATTTTTAATAATTTACCTGTAAGTTAATATTTTCTTCATCGAGTTTTACAATTTTTGAATCTAAGCTTTTTATTTTATTTTGATAAGTGTTTTCTTTTTCATCCAATTCGGATGCTTTTGTTGAAAGCACATTTTTAAGATAGTTGTTCGAATCATTTAATTCAGTGATCTAAAGTTTATGTAAAATAATTAGTGCAAGAAGATACAAATAACAATTTTCTGTATACCTCATTATTTTNACAAATAACAATTTTCTGTATACCTCATTATTTTTATCTTCTATTGTTAATATATAATATGTTGAATATATTAGTAAAAAAATATTTATATATAAATTATACTATAAATATACATAATATATAAATTGTAATACAGTTTATTTAAGAATAATTTAAAAAATATTAATATTCAATTATTGTAAAACATATTATTTATTTTAAAAAAATACTAACTTCTAGTTGCTTCTTTTGTTTTGTAAAACATATTATTTATTTTTAAAAAATACTAACTTCTAGTTGCTTCTTTTGTTGGCTAGATTGGTTTTCCTGTATTGTATTGGTTAGTGTTTCAATGTAATTTTGATTAAATATTTCATTTTTAACTAATCTATCTATTCTATTTTCTAAAATTTTTTGGTCTTCTCTCAGAGTTTTAATTTGATTTTCTTTAAATTTAGTATCTATTTCCATTTCTTTTACTAAAGCATTTTTTTTTTCTAGCTCCTTTTTAGTAAGGGTTAAACATAATTTCAAGTCATCCTGAAAATATAATAAGTATAAATATAATTTTTATTATTAAAAAAAATTTAATTCATATATTTATTGTTGTGTACATATTAGTGTATTATATCATCTAATATTTTTAATTGAGACATTTTACTAGAAGTTTCAAGCTTAACAAAAAATAAATACTATTAAGAAATACGGCTACATGATTTTAAATTACACCTTTATTATAAGANGCTACATGATTTTTAATTACACCTTTAATATAAGGTTTAATTTTAAATAATTTACCAGTAAGTTATATTTTCTTTTTGTAACATAGGGTAGTGTAGTTATTAGCTGAGGAAGTATTGAAATATGTCGATTTTAGTATAATATAAGCTTTACAATAGTAGTAAGCAATTTTGGAACTCTTAAGCAATATAATAATTCCATATAAATGGGAAATGCAGGGTATGCAAATTAATAATGGTGGGAAAAAGATTATAAAAGGGAAACGTGAAAATTATTGGGGGACGGGGGCTGGACGAGACTGGACGTTTTGTCGAAGAAACGTCGAGTTACATGTCAAGAAGTTGGACGCGAGTGTCTTTGTGCGATTTAATTTTGTTTTGTGTTACATTTTGATATTACCTTTTTGACTTTGAGTTTAATACGTTTCTTAAATAAAATAGCTATATAAAAACCTGGACTTAGCGCAAATATTTTATATTCGCCGTGCTCTTAGAATTGTGTGTGTGTGTGCGGCTAGAGTTAAGGTTGGACTACTGGTCTTTTAGTCATTTTTAATAATAAGTGTACAAGCTGGCTACTTTTTGGGCATAATCGTCCTTTATTGGGTATAGTAAAAAAGTAGTTGTGCTGGTGGCTGACAAGGAGCCACTCTTCAGTCTAATACTTTTGAGCTAAACTGTGCTGACGGGCCTAAACTCTACGCCTTTGGTAGTTCACTAATTTGAGTGATTGGGTCTGATCAGTTTATCCAACGGGAGGACACGAGAAGAGCTTGAAAGACGATTTCGTCGTTGATATATACAGGGTGGCCCACCACTCACTGACAACTTAAATAACTTTTAATCCTGTTAATATTTTTAGTTGATTTTTTTTTTAAGTAATAGTTAGACGTTAGGTCTATAGCTATATCTCAGTAATTAATTTTTTT